>NC_056624.2:50724477-50933802 GCF_002870075.4 Lactuca sativa
TAGTGATTGAGGGCAAGAGGCCGCAGCGAGGGCCAGCCTTATGTTCGGTAGCGAGGGAAAGGCGTTACCTTCAGCAGGGTTACGCCGGATATGTCGCTTATGTCATGGACACCCGGGAGGCGGGAAAGGCGACTGTGGGCGAGGTGCCCGTGGTACGAGAGTTTACGGACGTATTCCCCGATAAGTTACCTGGGATACCTCCGAAGCGACAGGTGGAGTTCGGGATCGACCTTGTCCCTAGTGCGGTTCCAATAGCCAAGGCACCGTTTCGGTTGGCTCCTCCTGAGATGCAGGAGTTGTCTACACAGCTGCAAGAGCTGTTAGACAAGGGATTCATTAGACCGAGTAGTTCACCCTAGGGAGCCCCGATTCTGTTTGTGAAAAAGAAGGACGGGTCGCATCAGATGTGTATAGATTATCGGGAGCTGAATAAGGTAACGGTGAAGAACCGTTACCCACTCCCAAGGATTGATGACCTCTTTGATCAGCTACAGGGAGCATCTTGGTTCTCCAAGATTGATCTATGTTCAGGATATCATTAGATGAGGGTCAGAGAGGAGGATGTACAGAAGACTGCGTTTCGGACGCACTATGGCCACTACGAGTTTTTGGTGATGCCCTTCGGGCTCACCAATGCTCCTGCCGCGTTCATGGACCTCATGAACCACATGTGTAGACCGATGTTAGACCGGTCTGTGATAGTGTTTATTGATGACATCTTGGTTTACTCCAAGACACAGGAGGAGCACGAGGAGCATCTGCGAGAGGTTCTGGAGACTTTGAGGAGGGAGAACTTGTATGCTAAGTTCTCCAAGTGTGAGCTCTGGTTGCGCGAGGTGTAGTTCCTTGGGCATCTCGTCAACCAGAACGGGATTTCAGTGGACCCGGCCAAAGTGGAGGCCGTGATGAGGTGGGAGGTTCCGAAGTCTCCATCTGAGATTCGGAGTTTCCTAGGATTGGCTGGCTACTATCGGAGGTTCATCCAGGATTTCTCCAAGATAGTCGTACCCCTGACCAGGCTAACAAGGAAGGCCGTGGTCTTTCGTTGGGGGCTTCAGCAGCAGGCCGTGTTCGAGACATTGAGACAGAGATTGTGCGAGGCGCCAATCTTAGCCCTGCCAGAGGGCATGGAGGATTTTCTTGTGTATTGCGATGCGTCCATCTCAGGTTTGGGTGCAGTATTGATGCAGAGAGGGCACGTCATCGCCTACGCATCGAGACAGCTAAAGCCTCACGAGGCTAACTACCCGACGCTTGATTTGGAGTTGGGGGCTATCTTATTCGCCCTCAAGATCTGGCAACATTACCTCTATGGGGTTCGATGTACCATCTACACGGACCATAAGAGTTTGAGGTACCTCATGGATCAGCCGAATCTAAACATGAGGCAGCGTCGGTGGATGGACGTGGTAAAGGATTACGATTGCGAGATCCTTTACCATCCGGGGAAGGCCAATGTGGTGGCAGACGCACTTAGCCGCAAGACAGCGCCGATCAGGGATATCTGTCTGAGGAAGACAGTGGTGACTCTGCTGTTGGAGCGAATTCGGGACGCCCACAGGAGGCCATGAAGGAGGAGCATCGGAAGAGCGAGCGGATAGTGGGGCGGGTTTCCTCCTTCGACTATGACAGCCGAGGATTACTGACACTACACCGTAGGGTGTGGGTGCCATACCACAGGGGTGTGCGCTAGGTTCTGATGGAGGAGGCGCACAAATCTTGATTCTCCATTCATCCCAGAGCGACGAAGATGTATAGGGATCTTCGTCTGGACTATTGGTGGCCCTTCATGAAGCGGGATGTAACATGGTTCGTGGAGCAGTGCTTGGCCTGCAGGAAGGTCAAGGCTGAGCATCAGAGACCTCACAGCAAGATGTAGCCATTGGATATTCCGCTATGGAAATGGAAAGACATCACGATGGATTTTATCACAAAGCTTCCCAGGACCGCGTGGGGAGTGAATTCGATCTGGGTCATCGTCGACCGATTGACCAAGAGCGCCCATTTTATCCCGATTCAGGAGAGCGTCTCAGCCGAGAAGTTGGCCGACATCTATATTCGGGAGGTGGTGACGCGGCACGGTGTGCCAGTTTCTGTGATTTCATACATTGATGTGCGGTTCACTTCCAGGTTTTGGAAGAAGTTTCATGACGAGCTGGGTACTCGTCTGCATTTTAGCACCTCCTTTCACCCGCAGACGGATGGTCAGAGCGAGCGGACCATCCAAACCCTGGAGGATATGTTGCGAGCATGCGTGTTAGACTTTGGGAATAGTTGGGATGCCTACCTTCCATTGGCAGAGTTCTCATATAACAATAATTATCATGCGAGCATTGACCGTCCTCCCTTCGAGATGCTATATGGGAGGAAGTGCAGGACCCTGATATGTTAGGGCGAGGTTGGCCAGAGGGTAATGGGGAGCACTGAAGTAGTGCTCAAGACAACAGAGAGGATTCAGCAGGTCCGGAGCAGGCTTCAGACTGCTCAGAGTCGGCAGAAAAGTTATGCCGATAAGCGCCGATCAGACCTGGAGTTCCAGGTCGGGGATATGGTTCTCTTGAAGGTGTCGCCATGGAAGGGCGTTATCCGATTCAGGAAGCGGGGCAAGTTGGGCCCCAGGTACATTGGACCGTTCAGGGTTATAACTCGGGTGGGCAAGGTGGCGTGTAGGCTGGATCTGCCAACCGAACTCAGCCAGATCCATAGCACTTTCCATGTCTCCCAGCTGCGGAAGTGCCTGGTGGACGACTCAGCAGTAGTACCCTTAGAGGACATTCAGGTCGATGGCAACCTGAATTACATTGAGCGGCCAGTAACAATCCTCGACCGGAAGTCAAAGGATCTGAGGAACAAGAGAGTGAAACTCGTGAAAGTGCAATGGCAACACCGGAAGGGGTCGGAGTGGACTTAGGAGCTGGTGGACGAGAAGATGGAGCATTACCCCAAGCTATTTCAGGATCAAGCAGCAGACTTCAAGGACGAAGTCTAAAATAAGTGGGGGATATTTGTAGCACCTGGTTCTTGGTACGTATTCTTTTATTAATTCTTTAAAATATCTTGCATTTTGGCCTTGGAATCAGTGAGTTGAAGGACCAACTCGCCGAGTAGAAGCGGGATGAGACGCGGGGTTTAAGTAGTGGACTCGACGAGTCGGGTCCCGGACTCGGCGAGTAGGCCCTGTCTAGACAAAAAACCGTAATCCGAGGGTTTTCACCCTATTTAAACACCTTAACTCGGCCTCCTTCGTCCCATTTGCTCCCAGAAGACCCCCATAGCAAACCCTAGCCGTTATTGAAAAAATCTAAGGCATTTGGAGTGATTTTGTGCTTTTGTGATCCAAGGAAGGAAGGAAAAAGCTTGAAGGAGTCCCGGGGAGTGACCCAACGTTCTGGGCCAAGCCATTGTTCTGGAAATTCATGGGACTCGGCGAGTGCATGAGCAGCCTTGCGAGTCCAAGGTAATCTTCTATAGGATGAAGATGAACTCGACGAGTTGTTCATCAACTTGGCGAGTCGAGGACAGAACTTGTTCATCAGATGAAGGTGAACTCGAAGAGTTGATCATCAACTCAGCGAGTCGGATGAGTTTTCATGTGATGTTCATATGAGGGAAGAACTCGTCGAGTTGACGGCCCAACTCGACGAGTGGGGTCATGGATGAGGACGAGTAAAGGGTGAGGGACTCGGCGAGTTGACGACCCAACTTGCCGAGTGGGGTCAAATTGAAGTTGACTTTGGCTTGGACTTGATTGGGGGTAGAATAGTCATTTTACCCTTAGAGTAGATGTCAATTTCTGACTAAGTATTTTGTGGGAATTATAGCCGGAGGATTTCCGGAGCAGCAGTGGCAGCAGTCAGAGGATTCCCGCATAGATCAGCAGCTACGAGGTGAGTTACCTTCCAGTAGCGGTGGTTCTACGGCCATAATTTCGGCCCACCAGTAGGAGTTGTATGTTAGATGATTATCTTTTTGATATCATCTAGGTTTCCTACTTTCTAATATGTTATATGCTGGCATGATATGTTACATGTGATAGTAGTAGAGTTCGGTTGTTAGGACCGAAGGGTAGGTCAGACACCCCAGATATGTCTGACAGTACGTGATGATATGTTTATATGTTGGCATGATATGTTATATGTGATAGTGGTAGTAGGAGGGGAATAGTCCCCAAGTTAGGTTGTTAGGACCGAAGGGTAGTTCGGACACCCCATATATGTCTGATAATATTTTTATGTTATGATATATGTGATAGTAGCAGTAGGGGTGGAATAGTCCCCGAGGGTCGGTTGTTAGGATCGACGGGCAGTTCAGCACCCCAGAATGGCTTGACACGGGTAGGACGGCACCCCAGAATGGCTTGACATGGATACCGGGTAGGTCGGGCACCCTAGAATTGCCTGCCAGTTTGTATGCTATGTGATTGTATGGTATGTGATACGATGTGGGAACTCACTAAGCTTTGTGCTTACAGTTTTCAGTTTTGGTTTCAGGTACCTCTTCAGCGAAGTGGAAGGAGCTGGCGCGGTAGGGGCACATCAGACACACACATTGTTTTCCGTACTATGGGTTATTCTGGGATTTGTACTTTGACATTATTATGTTTTTACGATTCGGTTTTTTGACACGAGACATGTTTTTAGGAAATGATATGATCGGTTGATATCTTGTTACAAATGTTTTTCAAATTACTTAATCAAAAATGAAATTTTTGGATGTTAAAATTGGGTCGTTACATGTATAATAGAGAAAACATAGATTCAAGGTATTTAGGGTTGCATGTACACTTAGGAGTGTTAGAATGCTCAAAACCTAACAATATGTTGATGATATGCTCATCGTAGGCAAGGCCATGGCTGGAATAAATGACTTGAAGGCAACCCTAATGAATGAGTTTGAGATGAAGGATTTGGGAGCAACAAAAAAGATACTGGGGATGGAGATTAAAGGGATAGAAGAGCAGGGTGGTTATGTATTTCTTAACAAAAGTACATTGAGAAAGTTCTACAGTCTTTCAACTATGATCAATCCAAACTAGTTGGAACTCCTTTGGAAGATCACTTTAAACTTGGTCCGAACTCTATACCCACTACTAACAAATAAAGGAAGTACATGATCGGGTTTCCATACTCAAGTGTTGTTGGAAGTCTTATGTATGAAATGATCTATACCAGACTTGATTTGGCTCATTCAATTGTGTGGTAAGCAGTTTTACGAGTAATCCATGGAAGGCTCGTTGGGAAGCTATCAAGCGGATCATGCGATACTTAAAGGGAACGACGGATGTTTGGTTGGTGTATGGTGCTAATACGAAAACTGACTTATTTGTATATATTGAATCTTATTATGGTGGCGATTTATTAAAGCGCAAGTCACAGACGTGCTACATATTCACTTTCTTCGGATGTGCCATCATTTGGTAGTCAATGTTCTGTTGGGATTAAAACCCTAATTATGATTTGATGAACAAGATGCGGAAAATAAGAACAAACACAAATATGAAGATTATGTCGAATGATCATTCGATTTATTGAATTGTGAGGAACAAATTACACTTAAGAAATAAGAATCTAAATCTACAAGAAACCTCACGTGGCGGCTACATTTTGCCTCTCTCTTTACCCTAATAATGAATAATACATGACTATTTATAGGGAAAAGAAAAGTCTTGGGCTTTTAACCTAGAATTCATCAAAGGGGCCCATTGCCATCATCCATGGAGTGCTTTGAAACCCTACAATCTCCCCCTCAAAGTATGGAATGGATGACAATGCTTTAACTTCCAAAACAAGCATCTAGCAAATAAAAAAATCTGCAACGAGGAATATATGAAGCAATCCACGAATCTTGATTCTTCAATGGTCTTCAAACACGGGCTCTAGGATATATAAATCAAGCACTGAAGTAATGTCTTTAAACTTCATTTTCGAATGTAATCCCAAAGAATCTTCATGAAAACCAAACCCGCCATAAAACCCATCTCAAAACAAAGAAACTGAATCACTTCTTGTCTTTGAAGAGCTCCCCCTCCAAGTCACAACGATCTTCAAATAAGCTAATGATATAAGCCATCAAAAAATATCATGTAACAACCCAAACTTTAAGATTCGTAACGCCACTTGATCGAGAAAATACAAGAAGTCGGAGATATAACAAGTCCTTAGCAGAGCTCGATGAAGAACTCTTGCTGTAAAGGATACTTCTCTGTAAAAACCTTAGTAGAGCTCGATGAAGAACTTCTGTAAAAAAGCTACCTTCATAATTCTCCCACAAGCTTTATAAAAAATCTTCGACTTTGAAAAGTCACAAATCCAATTTCGAATGGCCATACCAAATTCTCCCCCGATTTATAATCAAAAACATGATTATAAAGCCTTCAAAAGGTCATGAGAATGATCTTGAATGGATAAAAATTTACTATGCTCCCCCGCGACAAAAAGAAAAAAAAATCCGGAAAAATCGTGAAAACTTGACGTTAAAAAAAACGACTTTCCGAACCGCCAAGACTTGATGGAATCTTTATTTTTCTGTTCACAAAAAAAATATGAGCGTTGAAAAACCAAAACTGTTCACCGGCCCTCAATGTAGTAAACTTTTCTTAATATTGGGCAGAAACTGTCACTTGCTGAAAGACAGGGGCTGGAATGGTAATTCAGCATCAACAAACCCTTTCATTTGTAACAAAAACTGGAAATGGTCCAAAAATACCAAACTGTGAAAACAACAGGGACCAAAAGAGCCAATTCGCTGAAGTTTCAGGGACCAAAAATGAAACATTAAGTCTTCTTCCCCAATATATATGGCTGATAAAAGAAATGCGCGACTGGAACAAATGCTACAGATCATACTTTCGTTTCAAGTACCAGCAACCGAACCAAGGTTCGTTTCAAGATTGCCATCTATTCACGCGAACCGAACGTTCGGTTCGTTTCTTATTCCAAATCAAGCATTATCAGGCGAAACTACTTTTGCTTTCGGTTCATCCTTCGTTTGCTCCAACCATTAACAACCGAACCTAGCTTAAACACGCGGATTCAAGATCGAGGTTCGTTCCAATAGCTACCAAAGCGAATCTCCCCCCTGTCGTTCAAGTGCTAACAAATGACCCCAAGATTATTTCACGTTCGTTTCGAGCATAAGCCTTCATACCGAGCCCTATGTTCTTAACACCAAGAATCTCACCCAAAGCGAACCAATTTCAAACACGAACCCAATGTCAGATCGAGGTTCGTTCCAATTCCGTTGATTATACCCCAAGGCGAGTCTCCATTCCCAGGTTCGCTTACTGTCATCCCTTCTTTCGTTCCTAATCAATCCATCACAAACACGACGCGAATCAAAACCACATCCAATCACAAGTTCTCAGTCGATCAATCGTGGGAGAAGAATAAGTCTGAGCCCGATTTCAATTCCTAATACCTAGACCTTTCGCTACGAATCAGTCAATCATAGATCCGATCGCGAATCAATAGTAACTCCGAATCCAGGATGGTTCGTTCCGAGTCAATCGATTTCGGTGCAAATCAAAGACAATCCCTTAATTCAAGCATTCCAAACATAGAAGCAATTCCAATTGGTGATTCAAGATACAATTACGAGACCAGAAATTACGAACATGTCCTCAAAACAATCCAGTTAAGTTCTAATTTCCATACCCATTGAGAACAGTGAGAACATCGCTTAAAGAAAAACTTTAATTTCAATTTTGACTTTTAGCGTTGACTATCGACAAACACTAAATAATCTTCTCAGATCAATTTCAAGATCAAACAGTGCTTCAATTGAGTTCATCACCATCCTAATCTGTATTTAATAAATCCTTAAGACACCGAATCTCCATATCATCATCAACTTTAACGAATGATATAAACAAGAAACAAAAATTGATATTGAATGAATGAATGTACCGACTCAGATCGATCAGATAAAATCAAAAACCGGTCTTGATAAAGGAATTGATTATAAAAATCGACTTAAGAAGAAAAATGGCTTTGAAGAAAAGAAGATCACAGAACCCAGTTTAGTCTATTACAGTATGCGAATTCAGAGAACACGATAGATGGGCCAAAGAAAAGAGACGTGGATTATCACCAAATACACGCTTTATGAACAGTGACGGACTGAACTTTTGGGCCAAAAAAAATAAATATGATCGGATTCAACGGCTTAAAGCAATGGAATTAATTGATTTGGGATTACGCAAATGATTTGATCCCAAACGAATAGAAAAATGATTCAGATTAAAAAAAAAACAGATGAACAGTAGATGAACAATATAAACCTCCATGAACAGTAGATCGAACAAAAATCTTGATTCCATACCGCCAAAACACCAATAATCTTCAATATATGTGCAGAAAATCACCAAATCAAGAACCGATACTTCAAAAATCAATAGATTTTCAAAGACCTACTCTGATACCACTTGTTGGGATTAAAACCCTAATTATGATTTGATGAACAAGATGCGGAAAATAAGAACAAACACAAATATGAAGATTATGTCGAATGATCATTCGATTTATTGAATTGTGAGGAACAAATTACACTTAAGAAATAAGAATCTAAATCTACAAGAAACCTCACGTGGCGGCTACATTTTGCCTCTCTCTTCACCCTAATAATGAATAATACATGACTATTTATAGGGAAAAGACAAGTCTTGGGCTTTTAACCTAGAATTCATCAAAGGGGCCCATTGCCATCATCCATGGAGTGCTTTGAAACCCTACATGTTCCAAGATATTGTTGCTTTGTCTACAACTAAATTCGAGTACATGTCCATTATAGAAGGAATAAAGGAGGATATATGGTTCCACGGGCCTATTAAGAGTCTTGGTCTGAAGGTGGAGAAGCTTGTCTTGTATTTTCATAATCAAAGTGCTTTGAGTCTTACTAAGAACCCAGTGTATCATGAGAAGACAAACACATTGATGTCAGGATGAATTTCATTGAGGATATTCTGGAAGAAGACAAGTTTTCAAAACTAAATATTGACACCAAGGTGAACCCATTAGACATGTTAACAAAGTTGTTGCCCATAGAGAAGTTAAAGCTTTGCTTGGACTTTGTTGGTGTTTGTAGGAGGTAGGTCCCTTCGGGGACGAATGACAGTATGGGAGAGGAAGTTCTCGTTCGAGGTGGGGTTCATAGGATGCTCAAGTCAAGGTGGAGATTTTTAAATGTGACTTGAGCATTTGGATCATGCTCATGGAGCATTTGGATCACTTAGATCACAATGTATCACTTGGGGTTCATGGAGCATGTGACAAAGGAATGGATCTTCTGAGAAAGGAATATATCATCATACAAAGGAACGGATCAAGTGACAAAGGAATGGATCATCCAAAAGCTGGTTTGGAGCAACTTAGAGTGGCTTGGAGAAACTTGGAGTGGCTTGGAGCAACTTGCACTAGCTTCGTGAAACTTGGAGCACTTGGATCAACTTAGATCAAAATGGAACAACATGTTACGCCATGAAGATGAGTGTTGCACCATGGGGTCATATCTTGCGCCATTCATGAAGTTGTTGAGCCAAGAAGAACGGAGTTGTGCCAAAGGAATGGATGTTGTTCCATGAGGGAATGAAGTTGCGTCAATAGGTTGATGTTGCACCATCAAGGAGTGGAGTTACGCGGAGAAATTATTCCATCCTCATGAGATGTTGTGCCATGGAGGAGATGTTGCGCCAGCATGGACTATCTTGGTACATGATGCGCCATCTCGATTCCTTTGTTGTGCCATGTTGATCCAAATTTTCCTAGAAGATGATCATGCTCAAGAAATACACCATGTTGTGCCACCATGATGGATGTTGGCCCATTAGTGTTCATGATGCGCCACCTGTGTATCATGATGCTTCATTATAGTCAAGGTGGCCCATTATGTGCATTGTTAATACTCATGGGTTGTATGACATGGAATAATATTCCAGAAGATGTTGCATGGCGGATTATGATTGGTTGACACATTTCATAGGCTATGGGCCAATAAGCTTGGATCATTAGTGTTTTAGGTATGCTCCATCAAGTATAAATAGGGATGCGTGTTAGGTTAGTTTGTACCTTGAATTCTAGAGTGTTAGGAAAATCTTTGTGAAAATTGTACTTGTAACCTCTATTTGAGAGCTTTGAAATTAAGAATACTGCCCTCCTCCTCGTGGACGTAGGTCACCTTGACCGAACCACGTAAATGATGTGTCCGGTGTGCTTATAGTTTTCCTAGTTATTCCCCTTTACTTCCTAACATATTTGTTCATATATTATATGATTAATATATTAATTGGAAATAGATAATTGATCTGTTATTTTGTTATGTGATTAAAAACTAACATGAGATCAATAGTTAAATTGATTTATTAATTGATAAATTAATGAGAAATCAATAAGAATTAATTAATTGTTAATCAGAATTAATTTGAACTTAATATGGGATTAATTGGAAATAATTAAAAGTTCAATGGTTGAATTGTAATTATTCAATAGTTGCACAAAAGAGGCAATTCTAGAAAGATTCTAGGCTTGGTCAGTTTTAGGGTATATTTTAGAGTTTCTAGAATATTCCTAATAGCTGATAGGGACAAGGATTTGAATTGGATTGAAATATTATTATTTTAGATTCAAATCAGGGTTAATCCTTGTGATCCCCTGTCTATAAATAGGAATCGTTGGACTAGAAATTTCTTTCATACTCTTCCAAGAGGCATATAACCAAAATTTCTTCCTTCCTCCTCTCTTTCCTCTTCATTCTAGGGTTTTTAGGGTCTCAGGTTTAAGCCATTAGTGGCATCATACTTTTGGTGCTAGCTTTCAAAGACCATCAACTACAAGCGATTGAAGTGATTTTTTACTACAACGAATCAAACGTATGTAACCCTACTTTATTGATTTCGATTTTACATATGGTTAGGGTTCTTGTTGTTCAATAGTGTGTAGCTACAATAGTGTTATGACATAGATCTAATAAGTTGCATATACCCTTAAGAGTATAAGGATTATTCTGCATTGTTACATGTAAAAGCCATCATTTATATGTATTATTCAACGACGGTTTTAACAAATATGTATCACTAATACCATACAATGGTTACATTTTTTTTCTTTATGTGACTAAATGATATCATATATCACGCTTTAACATAAATTAATGTAACTAAAGGGGAAGTATTATTCACATTAAATATAAATTAATCATGGTTACAAATAAATATGCCACGCTCTTTTTAATATGAATGTTGAGTTTTATTTTATGCAACTTTATTTTTTTACTTATTCGTTATTTTGAGTTTTATTTTAAATTGCCTCCCCCCTCTATTAATTTATATTGGAACTAGTGTGTGCCTTATGAAACCGACCTTGCTTAATTTGTATTGCTCTTTTGTACATCCAAGTAGTGAAGTTTATTATCGTTCATTATTTGTTACGTTTGACACCTCTAACAAATTTGCATCATTGTCGGGGACACTACTACACTAATCATTTCATGCCAAGATCTTTACATATATGTACTACGATTTATTTTGATCCAAAAATAGAGAAAACTACAAGGAAACTAAAGAAAGTAACGATGATTAAGAAACAATAAACACATTTCTCAACTTCATCACCCTTACTACCACCCTTGATCACCAATCAGCAAGGTAGTCTCTCGTTAAATGTGACATCCCCAAATTCACGGCCAGAAAAGACCGATTTGTTTATGCTTTGTTTTATAAAATCAGAGTAATCCTTTGATTTAAAAGAGTTTCGGAATTCGTTCCCAAAACAAAATATGATAAAACTTATCAAAATATTTTTCAAAGAGAATGTATTTTCATTAAATAATAAAACCTCGGGATGTCATGTTCCGATACAGACCAAAAGCATAAACAGTACAATTCGACCTTACAATAGTTATTTACAACTAATGGTCTATTATCCAAAATCTCTCGTCAAGTCCACTAACTTATAATTTTGTGCCATTACCTGTAACGTAAAGAAAACTGAGTGGGTCAGGCTTGGGAGCCTGGTGAGCATATAGGGTTTTCGACCCACAATAATATAATTATTATATTCAATCATCAATCAATCAATCAATCAATTAATCCAAATTACCCATCCCCATTATCTCCTTTATTTCTTTAAGGATTTACCCTAAGAATCAATTATCCTTTATTCATTTATTCCTAAGGATCGACCTAAGGAATTGACATAAAGTCCACCACTGCCAAGGTCCTCCAATTACAACCAGTAAACAATTAGTTCAACATACTTAGCAAACACCTAGTTCTAATACTCTGTGTGAACACTTAATTCAAAACATCTGGTGAATACTTAGTTCTAAAACACTTAGTGAACACACTCAGTTCAACAACACCAAGTGAACACATATAGTTCAAAAATACTTAATGAACACACTGTGTTCAAAAGTACCAAGTGAACACATAGAGTTCAAAAATACCTAATGAACACGTTGAGTTCAAACACCAAGTGAACACATAGAGTTCAAAAATACCTAATGAACACATAGAGTTCAAATACACCAAGTCAACATATAAAGTTCAAAATACCTAATGAACACATAGAGTTCAAATACACCAAGTGAACACATAAAGTTCAAAATACCTAATGAACATGTTGATTTCAAAAACACTTATTATTTCGTCTCACATCAACGATTTCATCTACCCATGTTCTACCCAACATATCCATAGATGCAAACACATATATAGTTTAAATCTTTTAAAACCTGTATAGAAAATTAATTCAACATCCATCTCAAGTAAACAACCAATGTATAAACACATAGCATGTAATTCATAGCAAATACTTCATATATATGTGTTAGAAGAAAGTAACTACACACTCACGTGATCAGAAGATGATCGGACAACACTAAGGCTCTAAGAGTAGTATTGTTTGGTGAAACTGGAATATCTTCACACACCGAGCTTCTTGCTGGAAAAGCTTCGCTTGGAAACTCTTTTCTTCTCGGGATCTTTGGGCTTCGGGACTCGCTTCGGGTCTCAGGATGATACCGAGGTTTCGGGGGTACTTCGGGATGGCTATAGAGGGTATCGGGAGTGAGAGAGAAGAGATGGAGCAACCAAATTCGGCTGACCCTCGATTTCTATTTATAGGGCCAACATTCGGTACTCACATCGTGAGTTTATAATGCTCACGTCTTGAGCCTAGTAGGTCACTACGTTCTTCACTCGTCCACTTGCTTTGGAGGGTGTCCAGTCTGTGCCCACATCATGAACACTGTGCCTACGTCGTAAGTTCTGACACAACCTCAAAATTTGTGTTCCAAACTTCAGAAATTCATATCTTTCGCATACGAGCTCTGTTTTTGACGCTCTTTATATGCACGCGTAGGTGAGATTATGCTCTTCAACTCTCTTTTAGACTCCATTGGCTAATTTTAAATTTAACTTTTATTATATTATTTTAGTAGGCCGGGACAGGAAGACTCCGTTAGGAATTCACAAGTCCTTCATCTGACGTCTGATTTCGTCTGTCTTTTTATCGTTGTACTACTATCGATGAGATCTTCGATTCTCATTTAGATCGTTTCGGCTACAAATCACTCGATCTCATATTCGAATTTCGGGATGCATACTGCTAAGCTGAAACTTAGAAAAATCATAACTTCCTCATACAAAGTCAGATTTGGACGTTCTTTTTATGCATGCTCTCGGTTTAACGTATTCTATGACTTTCATTTAGATCGCTAAGGCCAAATATCGCCCTAACGTAAATTCACTATTTACATCGCATTGTGTCGTGCCGGTTCTGTCGCGAAACTTCGACAGGTCATTACTTCTTCGTTATAACTCGGATTTCGGTGTTCTTTATATGTATGGAATCCCTGTAACATATACTAAAACTTGGTTAAGATTAATCCTTCTAAATAATCTTCCATCAGAAAGTCATTTTTGATGCTTATCGTCTCTAAATTGACTAGCCCGGATCTACGGGCGTTACAATTATCTCCCCCTTAGGATAATTACGTCCTGGAATCATCAACAAAATAGGGCTTGAATAATGATTCTATATGTTATCTTTTCATCCTAGGTAAAAGCCAAAACTTCTATGTTTCCTTGAAAGAGTATCTAACTCTAGGGCTTCTTGACTGCAGGCGATGCTCAATCTTGCATCTTCTTTTCGTACTATGTTGGAATTTAAATCATAACCTTCAAGTTACAAAATAAGTCCTTATTGTGGACTCCTTATTCTATTTTGGATAAATACTTTCCTTTATCTATTGTAACAGACCGATGGGTCGTGCTTTAATGACCTTTCATCAAATGATGTAACACTTAGTCTTAGGTCTTTTAGAGTTAAATTCCAAAATGGAATATACCTTCCTTCATATTCTAATGCGATATAATCACATTTTAGCATGTAGCATTTCTAGCTAGAAGCTTCATTAACAACGAGCGCGATGCTATTGATCGCATTGATTTCAATCTTCTGACTTAAGTCAGATGTTACATCAAACTTGGTTCTCTGAACCACGTAGCAAACTCATCGTATCCGGAATCAATTTGATATGACCACAAGGGTCGGAATAACAATCATCTCATTCGTCATTACTGAAAAAATTGTAACGACCTACTTTAATAAAACGAGACCAATCACTAGTTTCTTGGTTACTTTGTGACTTTCCCTAATCCAAATGTGAGTCCTGTGCTTTCGGTAGTATAGGCCTCTACTACCATTCACACCTACTCATACTCATCCCAAGTATTGTATCGTAGTTAACCAAGTCACCATACAGCAACAAAAATCACACAATTATCCAACACATCAGATATTAACACCATAGATATCACATAGACATCCAAACCACAAATATCACATAGATATCAAAACTAGGGTTTATATTATTTCTTGAAATGATTACACAAAGGTTCAAGTTCACCCTACAATATGTCGCTAATAGGCTACACTTCCATGTAGTAGTCATATCTTAATACAAAGTTTTCATCCTTGATTTCTCATATTGACATCTGCTTCGTCAAGGATCATGTGGAATGCCTTTGGCTTTGCTGGTTCTTTCTTCTTTGGGCAATTGATTGAGATATGCCCTTTTTCGTTACACTCATAACACACTTTCTTACTAGATGCACACTCATTGGCGTAGTGCCCAAACTTTCCACACTTGAAACATGTTACCTCTTTGCCACATCTTCCCAAATGTTTCTTCTTGCACTTATCTCACCATCTTGCTTCATCTCTTCCTCCTTCGAACTTTTTCGAACCAGACTTTGAGAATTTTCTCTTCTCGTCGGATCTTTGGGGATCCCTCAAATTTTCTTTTCTCACCAACTTCAACCTTGTTGGTGGTTCTGCCCTTGATCATTTCTTCGACGGACTTAGCAACCCAGATGGCCGCCTCAAGGGTAGGTGTCTGGCGTACTTGCACTATGTACTCCCATGGTAGTCCCTTTGCATACCTATCTATCTTCGCCAGCTCGTATGGGACAATGCGCAAAGTAAACTCCATCTTATCTGTGAAGGCATTGGTGTATTCATCAATGGACATTTTGTCCTTCTTTAATGTCAGGAACTGGTTCTCTAGTTCTAGCAGATCTTGGGCCGAGCAGAACTTTTGTTTAAATTGCACCAAAAATTCTGCCCAAGTCAGTTGCAGTGGCTTGTTGGGGCTTATGGTTTTCCCCAGAGTGTTCCACCAGCGAACAGCGCCGCCTTTGAACTGGCGCACTGCATATGTGGGTTGTAGCTTGCCCTTGCAACCACATGTTATGAACACTAACTCCATCTCCGATATCCAATCCATAACTCCAATTGGGTTTTCTTTTCCTGTGAAAGTCGACGACTTGCAAGTTAGAAAGTCTTTGTACTTGCATCTATTTCTTTCGACCCCGTCTTCTGGGTTGTTTCTCGTAATCACTGGCGGATCGGCTTGACCAACGATCCCATTGTAGTTTACTCCATCCAACCGGCCTCCATTCACTTCGGGCTCTTCAACTTGTATTGAAAGTTCTTCCCGATTCTGCCGAAGTAGACGTCTAGTTTCTTCCATTTGACGATCCAACATTGTTTGAATCATCAATTGTACTCCGACCATTATTATCGGCTCAGGTGCTGCTGCTGCAACAACTACTTGTTCAATCACAGCTGGTTGATTCCTGTTTTCATTCATGTTTTGTAACATTCGGATTTTCAAGTACATTATTTATTCATTCGTTTTGGAGATTTTGGGAGGGACTCGACGAGTTGATGCTTAGACTCGCTGAGTAGTGTCGCGATTTTCCATTCGGGTTAATGACCGGACTCGGCAAGTCGACTATTGGACTCGGCGTGTCCATGTTGTTTAATGAAACCCTAATTCTCGGGATTTGAGACCTATTTAAAGGCCCTTATGGCCTTCATTTGCGGTTACCAGTTGATAGGAGAAACCCCAGAGTGTGTGAACGTGTTGAGAGAGGAAGGAATCCATTTTTGATCTTTGTGTGGGTGATTTTGCAAGAAGAAGGTGACCAAGGCAAGAGGAAACTGAAAAGGGTGTTAATCTGTGGATTTCAGAGCTTAGGGACTTCATCTTGTGGTATATATTCGTTTCCCCTTTCAGTTTTGGTGTAAGCTTTGAGAGTTAGGGTTTCTAGCCCCATTTTAAGTATGATTTGTGAATCAATTGGTCCCTTCTTGTGTTAAGGCTGTGGATCTGGATCCAAAGAGGTCCAGAGATCTAAGCCCCTTGATCTTTATGGGGTGTCATTGGGTTATATGAGCTTGGGATGGCATTTTGAGGCCATTTCTTCAAATAGAGCCATTGGGTCTTTGCATGGGCATCAAGATCCAAACTTTACGTGTTTTTATTGCTTTAGGAAGCCAGATCTATGAGTTAGAGGAACGGATCTGACCTCAGGAGCTCATTTGAGCTTGAGCATGGCATGAACTCGCCGAGTACCAAGAGCAGACTTGGCGAGTAGGGTTAGGGTTTCCCCATAAGTTCACTCAGTGGGTACTTGCCGAGTTGGGGGAATGACTCAGTGAGTCTGAAGGAATTAGAGGAATGGAGTTCAAGGCGGAACTCGCCGAGTTCATATTGGGACTCAGCGAGTTGAGTCGGGGTGGCCCCGCGATTCATGCCAGGTGTAATCCGTCGAGCAGGGGAAAGACTCGACGTGTCATGCGGGACAAAAGGGATAGTGGACACGCGTAGACTCATCGAGTCACCCAGGTGCACTCGGCGAGTCGGGTCAAAGTGTGACCGTTGACTTTGTTGACTTTCAGGGTTGGTCAACAATGGAGTCTTTGTGTCAAGAGAGGGTTGAGTCTAGTCTCGAGAGTTATATTTATGAGATTATTTTACTTTCTATGATTAGGCGGAGGCTAGACCGTATTGCTAACGAGTCAGGGATTTACCGAGACATCCGAGGTGAGTCTTCTCACTATACTTACCTAGAGTTGTAACAAAGTTATGTGCTAGTATACTGCTGAGTTATGTGCCAGTGTATTTGTATGCTATTTATGTGTGTTATTGTGATATGTGATATGCATGATTCAGAGTTTCCAGAAATAGGACCAGTGGGTCCATAGAGTTAGGGCTAGAGAGCCCACAGAGAGTTGGGACTGGAGGGTCCTACTGAGACACACTGACCAGAGGGTCAGCAGAGCTATAGCCTTGAGTGGCTAATATATGTATTAGAGTGGTATTTTGGGGAACTCACTAAGCTTTATGCTTACGGTCTTATGTGTTATGTGTTTCAGGTACCAGTGATGACCACAGGAAGGCGCCGGCATGATTCGTACACACACATGAGATTTTATGTATTTTGATCTTGGGAAATGTTTTGTGGAACAAAGATATGATACAATGAGATTTCATTAATAAATGTCTTTGAAAAATGTGTTTTAAAAATGTGAAAAATTGGTTGAATTTTTACGGTGTTACAAGTTGGTATCAGAGCCTTGGTTTGAGGGATTCGGATGCATCTTCGGGCATATTTGAACTCAAACCGAGGATTTGAGGAAAGTTTTATTAACAAAAAAAATTAGAGTAAAAAGGAGTTTGAGACAAACAGAGCGGAGCCGTGTGTACGATCAGCCAGCGCCCGAACGGTGATTTCCCAAAATACCCTTGTAATAAGTGTTACGAGATATGTTATGTTATGTTACATGATGAGCTATGATATGCATGCTAGAGTAGACTTGGTATCCTTATTAGGACTAGAGTGGCCTGATATATGATGCCTTAGTCTAGGAGTTTTGCTGCTAGGGATGCTTGAGAGTGTTTAGATAGCAGCAAGGAGCTTATGAGAGATCAGCTAGCGAGTAGCATATGATTTAAGAGAGTAGAGTGCTTGGCATTTGGGACTCTAGGAGGAGGACTTGAGATGAATGTTGTGGCGGTGTGGTCGGTAGTATTGGGCCCATACTACCGAAGGCACCAGGTCAGTGCACAGCCCAAGTAAGAATCCTTAGGGTACCAGATATCAAGTAGGATTGGGACATCGAGTGTGTGTACACCCGAGTGAGTCTCTGATATCTTGTGTTGTATTTCAGAGAGACATCATGGTGGGGACACACCACAGGCCAGGGACTAGTGAGGGAGTGTGAGCGACGAGGAGCTCCGCCAGATGATTCATGATGAGGTGCCTGCTGCCATCCGCGCTGAGATTCCAGAGATGTTCGGGTCTATCAAGACCACCCTAATAGAGACATTTGACGAGAGATACGCTGCTCTTTTTGATATTGCTGTTGCTGCGGCCACTGCAGCTGTAGTTGCGGCTAGATCGTAGGGTGGTTATGCGTTGCTGTTCCGGGAGTTCAGCAACACAAAACCACCGGAGTTTGATGGGACCCAGGACCCGATTGCAGCTATGAACTGGATCTCAGACATTGAGGGGTGTTTCTTCACTTGCTCATCTCCTGAGCATTTGAGAGTCTGGTTCGTGTTGAACCAGCTTCGCTTGGGAGCGAAGGACTGGTGGAAATTTGTGACGGCGCATTATTCACCTGCTGAGCTTGCCGCAGTGACCTAGGAGAGGTTCACTGCTACGTTTCGAGATGAGTACGTTCCCCAGGTGGAGAGGGAGCGTTTGGCCCAAGAATTTCTGACCCTCAAGCAGGGTACTAAGTCGGTTACAATGATTACGAGGATGTTCCATGAGCGGGCGATGTTCTGCCCAGAGCACGTGTCCTCCGAGCAGGCACGTATGAGCCGATATCTGAGCATTTTGAGGAGGGATATACAGGAGTTCGTGGTGAACTCGACGTACCGGAAATTTGCTGAGCTTCAGGAAAATGTCCGGAAGAGGTAGATAGCGTTGGAGACCCAGGCTAAGGAGGAGGCTGAGTCTCAGGGGAGGGATCGGCGACCGGCGCAGTCTCAGCCGGCAGCCAAGCGGGCCAAGCCCGCTGATTCAAGATCTAGGAGTCAGAGGGGCCGCACTTGTGGCAAGTGCGGTAAGAGCCACGATGGGGTGTGCAGAGCAGGGTCTTGCTACAAATGTGGCAAGGAGGGGCATATGGCCAAGGATTGCCCAAAGGGGTTTGCAGTATGTTTTCACTGCAACCAAACCGGACACCGGAAGGCAGAGTGTCCACAGCTGTGGGGATCAGTACAGGGAGCATCTCAGGGATCTGCCCCTGCTGCTATCAGAGCTACTGAGAGCCGTCCAGTGAAGGCCGAGGCAGCGAAGGCACGAGGGAGAGCCTTTCAGTTGACCGCGGAAGAGGTCCGCGCAGCGCCCGATGTCGTGGCTGGTATGTATTCCTTCATGTATTTATTTTTATGTTTAAGATATTGTGTTTATATTATGTTGGGCGTAGGTACTTTTCTTGTGAGTTATGTACCTGCCCTGGTGTTATTTGACTCGGGTGCGAGTCGGTCTTTTGTATCTTTGGCTTTTAGTCAGCACATCAGTATTAGTCGAAAGGCGTTGAGTCAACCTCTGAGAGTCTCCATAGCTGACGAGAGGGCGGTGTATGCCACCGAGGTGATCCGAGGGTGTATACTCGAGATGTTTGGCGTTAAGTTTCCGATCGATTTAGTTCCTATTGCAATGGGAGATGTCTGTGTCATTGTGGGCATGGATTGGTTGAGCAAATTTGGAGCGGTTATCGACTGCGAGAGACAGCTGGTGACCATACGAGTGTTGGGTTTTGAGCATTCTTACACTCCTAAGTGTACATGCAACCCTAAATACCCTGGATCTATGTTTTCTGTATTATACATGCAAATATGAACTTTCCAAGGTATTCATCCTAACTAGCATAATAACATTGATTCAAATGAATATATCAAGTTAGAATTACATACCTCTTTGATGTAGATTGTCTTCATGAAGCTTGAGTGCCTAGTGCCCCAAGTGTGACACCTCAAATGGTTCACACAACACCAAATACACATGGAATGACTTAAAAGAACATACACACTTCATGAAATCGGCTAGCCCTTCATTCTCACACATAGTTGTCGATTTCTTGAGCCATGGGATTCTTTTATATGGTGGCTATTAGGGTTACACCATGTAACTCATAACTTTACCCATTCCTTATTCTCCATGGATTTTAACCTCCATGAAGTATCCATGGGTCATCCTATGGACTTAGTCCAATATAAGGAATCTTGGATCACAAGCCCACATATATAAGAATGGATGATTTACACAATCAACCCATATATTTAATTAGTCTCTTTTTGATCACTTAATTAATTCCAACATCTTAGACCTCTACAAGCCAACCCATGACAATCTTAATTCATATCTACTTCCAACATATGACCAACTATGGATGGTTTGAATAACTTAGTCATTCCGGAAGAATAACCCAGTTTATTCGGGAAGTCAAAACATGCAAATTGAAACACAATAATAATTGAATCAAATATGGTATCAAAACCAATGAACATAAATAAAACGCCTTTTATTTATCACCATATGATTACACATTATTCATTGTATATTGTTTCAGCTATCAACTTTATTCTTGAATTTAAAACAATAGTTGTCCCATGCTCCAAGCATGTACACTACGTTTTCTAAACACTAGTCATGCCATACACCAAGTATGCATACTATGTTTGTCTATGATCTTTACTTTGTGAAATAGATCAATTGACCATAACTCCAATGATCCTTTTTTCACAGTCCCAAATCCTTACTGCAAATGCAAGAATTCCAAATTCATGCAATTTACTGAAATCTGTTAGATTCTAAACTTATATGCATTGATCCTCTTGTAATGATTATGCACAAAGTTAGAAAGACTTGACAACAACCATTACAAAGCATTCCAAAGGAGATCAGCTCCTTGGAAACATCCTTCTTGCATTAAGTTTCCTAATCTTACACAGATTGAATAATTTCTAACTGTGAAACATTTCCATATTCCATTTTGACTATCACTTCTGAACAAGAGTTTCCTCTTTTCAGACTATGTCAATATGGCCCTTCAAAAATTCACACTATACTTCCAACTGTCCTTGAGCAACCAATCTTTGGTAAACCTTAGATTATTCTCGATAATTTCTTAATCACTTTAGTCATATCCAATTCTAGACATTTTCCTCCTTAATGCCCCAAGGCATTTGGAAAATTCAGAAAGAATAAATATTATAGCACAAGTAATCGATCTTGTACCCAAAGTAAATGGAACACGATTCATGATGTTTCACATAAAACATGGTTCTAGACCAGTCTTTTGCCATAATAATTTTTTGTTTGCCATATTCTCAAAATTTTACTATGAAAAGGGATGTCGTAATCATAATCGAATTTTGAGAACGCAATATATGGAATTTTCTTAAGCTGAACCAATCCAACATGAAATTCATATATATATATATATATATATATATATATATATATATATATATATATATATATATATATATATATATATATATATATATTCTTGACTAAAGGTGATTAAAATCTCAATATAAGCTCTTTAGAATGATTATAAACTCAATCTAAGCTTTTTATAATTGAAATGAAGTATAATTTCCTCTCCCTTAATTATAGCAAAATAACTTTTTCAACCCCTGCAACCTCACGAATTGAAACTTTTGTTATCTATACTTAACATTGCTAACTTGCAACCTTTATCATAATTATCATGCTCCCACTAACATGATTATTATTAGCATAACACTTATGCTCCCACTAGCTTTGACATGTACTAGATTGCTTTGATAAAACTTTATCATAATCATACACCTTATATTAGATAGGTCACATGTGTGTCTAAACAATTTCAGAAATATGAAAAGGAATGTCGTAATCATAGTCTCAATTGGTTAGACCTTTGTTATTACTCATAAGTCCATGTTAGTGTACACTACTAACGACTTTGAGAATGCAAAGATTACTATCTACTTAAAAATCTACTTAGTGAAAGTGTTTCCTCACCATCATTTTCATGAATCGGAGAGAAACATTATGACACTTATATTTTTATGGTGTATGAGTTCCTACCCATATGAATTTGTCAAAACCTTAATCACAAGACACGGATAATGACAAATCCAAACACATATGGACTGAACTTATGCAATTTTAACTTCTTGCCACCTGGCAGTACAGGGCTTGCCATTGCTTCCAAGTTGTTATGCAACCAACTGAGAACTCTAAGAACTCATATGTAAAGCCAACTTTAATTGGAATGGGCACAGAATATGTCAACACGATAGGTTATAAACCTTATGTCGTGTGCTAGTGAAGAACCACAGGTTTTATTCTTGATTAGTTCTTGAGCCTTTCAAGACCTTTAAGACTCCCATTGTCCTCTTGACATATAAGACTCTCTTGTCACATATTCAAGGGATAGTGCGGATTCTTTATCAAGACAAACACTTCACACAATTGGTCTAAGTTGGTCTCTGTTTTATCCAAGACATCACAACTTACCAATTTCAAATGTACAAGAGTAGATAACCTTTTACTCTTACATTTGACTAGTGTTAATAAACCTTCTTTAAGATATGTCACTCAAGTTACAATCTTGGAGTATAACTCTAAGAATTGTTTTGGAACGAAGTATGACTCATCTGCTTGATTTGACCACTTCAACAATTCCTAGCTCCTCTTCTTAGCTATCAGAATGCACTTAGAGGTTGAATTGTGATAAGGTCTCTTAATCATTAAGATGATCATATAACATGATACTAAAGTACTCTCCCATCTTTTCATATTTGAGAAACTTTTATCCTTCTGCCTAATTTGATTATTCTCATTCGTTTTGCCATACATCGAAATTTTTTTCAAATGATTCAGAATTATACTTAAGCCTGTAAGTATAACCATATTTACTAAACTTTAGTAAATCATGAAGAATAGTCTTATCGATTATTTGTGGTGGGCTTGATCAGTGCACAAGAATGTGTACTCGATCCCTTAGTCCTTTACTTGACTCACACATCCATGTGAACTAGTAATTAGTCTTAATTTTCCAATGCTTGAAAGTTCTCATTCATCATACTATAAAACTTGTATGATTCCAAGTTTCTATCCAACTGAAACTTGGGTAATGATAGTCTTTCCTTATTTGGTAAATTTAGACACTACTACAAATGAAAGAATCAATTTCATATTCTGATGTTGCTATCAATGAAATCATGTAAACAACAATTTCTTTCACAAATGCAATTGTAAGGATACTTAAAATAAATAAAATCAAAAATTTCCTTTTATTTTAAAAACTTTGCGGAAAAACTTATCCTTACAATCCATATGAAAATCTTGTTGTTATATATTCCTAAGCAATGTGTCATTACTACTGAGTAACAACTTCAAAATTCAAATGCAATTGAAGTCCATCTTCGCAATCAGAAGCAGCATATACTTTCCTTAAGCTTTCTTTACTTTTATTTGATTCTTAAAACACCAACATGTGACCCAGTTACATCATATAATAAGAATCTCCAAGTAGGAACTTAATAGAGTGAGACAATGGACTTTACCTAAAATAAAGTCAAACTCATTGACTTTACCATCCTTAGGTAAGTTTGACAGCTTCGTAACCAAAGCCCCTTCCTTTTGCAATTTAACATACGGGCTCTTTGATAATGGTACATGGGACTATCACAGACTTAACATTTCTCTTTACCATTTGTTCAACCGAGTTGACTATGGCCGATCCCTTTCTATTGGGAAGAGAATGTTTTTTCTGGATTTTCCATTGTTATCATTGTCAATGTCCATAAAGTTTTGGGAAGTCGATCTTCTAATCAAATTTGCTTTACTAGCCTTCCAAATCATTGCTGATTCAGCAGTACCAAGCAAATAGATAAGATTATTAAGGGTCTTGTCATATTCTGTTTCATAGGAGTCGTAAAGGAACTCACTATGTGACTTAGAAAGTGGTTGAAACAGCAACTTTCTCAATACTTTGACACCCAACTCTCCCGGCTTGTCAATATGTGACTACATCTCCAAGATGTGATCACACATAGACCTTTGCTTGCCAATAGGGCTTGAGTGACCTTAAATTTTTCAAGAACTTGTGGATTAGGGATAATAATTGGAGGACGTGAAAGAAGTATGATTTCCAGAGATTTAGGAAGATCATAGATGCCTGAACTAGACATCTTTTGGGAGATATTCAAGGTAGTTGATCTAAAGTCCTTAATATAACACCCAATATGAAATATTAAGGCTAGGACCCAACAACCTATTTATAACTGGAAGAGGGATGCCGTAATCCAAGTTATAAAATAGTTGAAGGTAGGTAAATGACAATTTACCAATTTCCACCATGAAAAACGAAATATAATTAAGTTTTAATTGGATTTGAAACTCCTAGATTTTTTTTTTGAGATTCATTGAACTTTTCAATGGCATGTTTCAATCTCGAGTGTGCCCTTCAGGTTTTGTGACTGGGATGCCGAGGATCACAAAACAAGGTGTGAAGTAACCATGCAAATTACTTCGTACTCCTAAATGTTTATCATCCAACTGATGTGTCGGTAAACCACACACGCTCCACCGGCCTATGATAAACTTTAAGAAACCCTTTGCCTACCTTGTTAAATCAAGCTAGTGTGTCAGTAAACCACACACGCTCCACCAACTGACTTAAGCAAAGTGCTAAGTGTAATTTCATGGGTTAGCACCTTATTCAAATTTTCCTAATTAACTAAGATTGGGAATTATAAGTGTTTAGTTACTTAGTATTTATCATTAATACTTTTAATGAAGGGAGAACTTATAGTCTTTGTCCTACCCGTTCGGCTAACGACCCTCCGCCAGTTAAGGAAGCGGTGGGTGAGAGTGGACACCCATTAAACTGCCATTCTATAGGCAGTAACCTTATACCCCCTTATAGACTGGCTTCGTGAATGAGGCCTACTAACGGTAAGACTGACTTTACTCTGATACATATATATATATATATATATATATATATATATATATATATATATATATATATATATTATTAACTTATAATATTATAAAGTATAAGGGTTGAATTTTAACTTTTAAAATCCTAAGGGCTTAACTTGGAATTAAAGTATTCATAAGAGAAAACTTGTCAAATTCCAAAACTTGAGGCAAGTTTTGAAACTATTCAAAACTAATTAATTCCACAACTTATGTGTTTAAAGTACTTTTAATTAAAAGACTCTTTAAGTTCCATAACTTGAGGACAAGTTATGGAAGACTTTAAACTAATAAAAGAATGTAACTTTTCTTTATTTTTGTAACTTATGGAACTAATTAAGGTTACACATTTTAATGATTAATGAAGTGACTCTTGAACCTCCATAACTTGAGGACAAGTTATGGAGTCATAAAACCATTTAGTGAGAACAAGACTCTTCATATTTGTAACCATTGCCAACTTTTTTGAGTTTTAAGAAACTTTAATGTGACTTTTTATTTAACTTGAGGACAAGTTACACAAACACATTTTAGAATCAATTCTTAGATTAAAATGGATCAAAGACAAATAATCAATCAACCTTTTCTATTAATCTAAGCAACTCATATGAACATGATAATTGGAATCAAACTTTTTCATGTAATTAGCATAACACTTAAACTAATACAAAACATGAATCTATTGACAATTATCTTTGAAATTGGATTAGTATGAACATTACCACATCAAAAATAAGTGTATAAGTCCAAAAACAGCTTAGGGTAATGTTCCTAGTCCATTTCTAGCCCAAAAAAGTCGAATATATGTTGTCCGGGGCTCCTACTCGTCGAGTGCATGAAGCTACTCGACGAGTATGATGATTTTACTCATGGACTCGGCGAGTTCATCAGTGGACTCGGCAAGTCCAGTGCCCAGAAAACCAAAATATTGATTTTTTCAGCATTTTTCAGCAATTTGCATCAAGTATAAGAGAAAGCAAGCCTAGGCTCTGATACCACTATTGGGTTTTGAGCATTCTAACACTCCTAAGTGTACATGCAACCCTAAATAACTTGGATCTATGTTTTCTCTATTATACATGCAAATATGAACTTTCCAAGGTATTCATCCTAACTAGCATAATAACATTGATTCAAATGAATATATCACGTTAGAATTACATACCTCTTTGATGTAGATTGTCTTCATGAAGCTTGAGTGCCTAGTGCCCCAAGTGTGACACCTCAAATGGTTCACACAACACCAAATACACATGGAATGACTTGAGAGAACATACACACTTCATGAAATCGGCTAGCCCTTCATTCTCACACATAGTTGCCGATTTCTTGAGCCATGGGATTCTTTTATATGGTGGCTATTAGGGTTACACCATGTAAGTCATAACTTTACCCATTCCTTATGCTCCATGGATTTTAACCTCCATGAAGTATCCATGGGTCACCCCATGGACTTAGTCCAACATAAGGAATCTTGGATCACAAGCCCACATATATAAGAATGGACGATTTACACAATTAACCCATATATTTAATTAGTGTCTTTTTGATCACTTAATTAATTCCAATTTAATTCTTGATCAATACTAATTAAATAACCTTATTAATATATTATAACTTATAATATATTAACAAACCTTAAGTGTTATTTCTCTCATTATAGTCTATCGAAATGCATGATGCCATGCAACCAAAATGGACCATGCCGGGTCGGGACAAGTCTTACCAATTATAGTTATGGACTTAGACATTAATCCAACAACGAGACCCTAGTGGGGGAGTTCTTACGGTATACGGCGAGAGTACAAATTCTGGATCAGCATTTTGTTCGGCCGCTAGAGCGAGACAAAGTCTACAATAGGGCTGTAGTGGGTTTTTAGCGTATGTGTTGGATACGAGGGCTGATTCAGGGAGGCCGAGGGCAGTTGATGAGGTTCCGATAGTATGTGAGTTCCCGAATGTTTTCCCAGAGAAGTTGCCAGGCGTGCCTCCTGAGAGGCAGGTAGACTTTCGTATCGATTTGGTTCCGGGGGCGGCACCTATCGCCAAGGCGCCCTATTGCCTTGCACCTCCAGAGATGCAGGAGTTATCCTCGCAGCTTCAAGAGCTGCTGGGGAAGGGATTTATTCGGTCGAGCAGTTCGCCGTGGGGAGCGCCTATCCTCTTTGTCAAGAAAAAGGATGGTTCACACCGGATGTGCATTGATTACCGGGAGTTGAACAAGTTGACGGTCAAGAACCGTTACCCGTTGCCGAGGATCGATGATTTGTTCGATCAATTGCAGGGAGCATCTTGGTTCTCCAAGATTGATTTGAGGTCTGGATATCATCAGATGAGGGTGCGAGATGAGGATATCCCGAAGACAGCATTCAGGACTCGTTACAGGCATTACGAGTTCGTGGTGATGCCCTTCGGGCTCACCAACGCACCAGCGGCGTTCATGGATCTCATGAACAGAGTGTGCAGGCCGATGTTGGACCACTCGGTGATCATGTTCATCAATGATATATTGGTGTATTCGCAATCCAGAGATCAACATGAGGAGCACTTGAGGGAGATCCTTGGAGTTCTGAGATCAGAGAGGCTTTACGCCAAATTCTCCAAGTGTGATTTCTGGTAACGGGAGGTCCAGTTCCTTGGGCACCTCGTTAACCAGAACAGGATATTGGTCGATCTGGACAAGATCGAGGCAATGATGAGTTGGGAGGTGCCGAGATCCCCCACCGAGATCAGGAGTTTCCTAGGGTTGGCTGGCTATTATAGGAGATTCATCATGGATTTCTCCAAGATCGTCGTGCCACTCACCAAGTTGACCTGGAAGGGTGTTGCTTTTTCATGGGGCACAGAGTAGTAGGCCTCCTTCAAGACACTTCGCCAGAGACTGTGCAAAGCCCGGTGTTAGCCCTTCCGGAGGGGATGGAGGACTTCGTAGTGTATTGTGACGCGTCGATATTAGGGTTGGGAGCGGTGCTTATGCAGAAGGGTCATGTGATAGCATACGCATTGAGGCAGCTGAAGCCTCATGAGATGAGGTATCCCACACACGATCTGGAGTTGGGGGCAGTGGTGTTCGCCCTCAAGATATGGTGTCACTATCTGTATGGGGTTCGGTGTACCATATACACGGACCACAAGAGCCTAAAGTATTTGATGGATCAGCCCAACCTGAATATGCGCCAGAGGAGATGGTTGGATGTGGTGAAGGATTACGATTGTGAGATCCTGTACCACCCGGGCAAGGATAACGTTGTAGCCGATGCCCTGAGTCGTAGGGCGGAGGGCGCCCTGATACGTTATGTTTGTATGAGGCTGACAGTGATGACCCCGGTATTTGACGCCATTTGAGGGGCCCAGGTTGAGGCCGTGAGACTAGAGAACCGTAAGAGGGAGCGTGTTATCGGGCAGGTATCGGAGTTCGTCACCGATAGCCGAGGTCTTATGCCCTTTCAGGGACGGATTTGGGTGCCGTTTGTAGGCGGAACGCACACCATTTTGATGGAGGAGGCACATCGATCAAGGTTCTCGATCCATCCCGTGGCCACTAAGATGTATTGGACCTGAAGAGAGAATATTGGTGGCCCTGTATGAAGAGGGATATCGCGTGGTTTGTTGAGAGATGCTTGACCTGTCGCAGGGTTAATGCCGAGCACCAGCGTCCACATGGTAAACTGCAGCCATTAGAGATTACCAAGTGGAAGTGGGAACATATTAACATGGATTTCATCACCAAATTGCCAAGGACTACGAGGGGTGTCGATGCAATTTGGGTGATTATGGATAGGTTGACGAAGAGCGCTCGCTTCCTTGCTATTAGTGAGAGCTCTTCTGTGGAGAGGCTGGCAGAGTTGTACGTAAGGGAGGTGGTAACGCGGCATGGAGTACCGGCCTTGATTGTTTCATATCGAGATGTACGTTTCACTTCTAGGTTCTGGAAGAAATTTCATGAGGAATTGGGCACGAGGCTGCATTTTAGTACTGCATACCACCCACAAACTGATGGACAGAGCGAGTGCACGATTCAGATGCTCGAGGACATGCTTCGGGCATGTGTATTGGACTTTGGAGGAAGTTAGGACACATACTTACCCTTGGCTGAGTTTTCCTATAACAACAGCCATCATTCGAGCATCGGTATGCCACCCTTTGAGCTGTTGTATGGCAGGAGGTGTCGGACCCCCATTTGCTGGGCAGAGGTAGAGCAACGTGTGATGGGTAGTACAGAGATTGTGCTTCAGACGACCGAGTAGCTTCAGCAGGTAAGATAGAGGTTACTGACGGTCCAGAGCCGTCAGAAAAGTTATGCGGATAGACGACGGTCAGAGCTCGAGTTCTCGGTTGGTGACTTCGTACTCCTGAAGGTATCTCCTTGGAAAGGAGTGATCCAGTTCAGGAAGAGGGGCAAGCTGGGGCCCTGTTATATTAGTCCATTCCGAGTGATTGCGAGGGTAGGCTGGGTAGCCTACCGGTTAGAGTTACCTGCAGAGTTGGATCAGATTCATGACACCTTCCACGTGTCTCAACTGAGAAAGTGCATCGCTGATGAGTCGGCAGTCGTTCCATTAGAGGACATTCAGGTGGATGCAAGCTTGAACTATGTTGAGAGGCCGATCGCGATTCGGGATAAAAGGATCAAGACCTTGAGAAACAAGGAGGTGCCATTGGTTCAGGTCCAGTGGCAACATCGGAAGGGTTCCGAGATGACCTGGGAGCCGGAGTTGGAGATGCACGAGTAGCATCCAGAGTTATTTGTGGAAAGAGACTTCGAGGGTGAAGTCTGATTCTAGTGGGGGAGAATTGTAACATCTGGATTTTCAGGTACATTATTTATTCATTCATTTTGGAGATTTTAGGAGGGACTCGGCGAGTTGATGCTTAGACTCGCCGAGTAGTGTCGCAATTTTCCATACGGGTTAATGACCGGACTCGGCGAGTCGACTAGTGGAATCGGCGAGTCCATGTTGTTTAATGAAACCCTAATTCTCGGGGATTGAGACCTATTTAAAGGCCCTTGTGACCTTCATTTGTGGCTACCAGTTGATAGAGAGAAACCTCAGAGTGTGTGAACGTGTTGAGAGAGGAAGGAAGCCATTTTTTATCTTTGTGTGGGTGATTTTGCAAGAAGAAGGTGACCAAGGCAAGAGGAAATTGAAGAGGGTGCTAATATGTGGATTTCAGAGCTTAGGGACTTCATCTTGAGGTATATATTCGTTTCCCCTTTCAGTTTTGGTGTAAGCTTTGAGAGTTAGGGTTTCCAGCCCCTTTTTTAGTATGATTTGTGAATCAATTGGTCTCTTCTTGTGTTAAGGCTGTGGATCTGGATCCAAAGAGGTCCAGAGATCTAAGCCCCTTGATCTTTATGGGGTGTCATTGGGTTATATGAGCTTGGGATGGCATTTTGAGGCCATTTCTTCAAATAGAGCCATTGGGTCTTTGCATGGGCATCAAGATCCAAACTTTACGTGTTTTTATTGCTTTAGGAGGCCATATCTATGAGTTAGAGGAATGGATCTGACCTCAGGAGCTCATTTGAGCTCGAGCATGGCATGAACTCTCCGAGTACCAAGAGCAGACTCGGCGAGTATGGTTAGGGTTTCCCCATAAGTTCACTCAGTGGGTAGTTGCCGAGTTGGGGGAATGACTCAGTGAGTCTGAAGGAATTAGAGGACTGGAGTTCAAGGCAGAACTCACCGAGTTCATATTGGGACTCGACGAGTTGAGTCGGGGTGGCCCCGCGATTCATGTCAGGTGTAATCCGTCGAGTAGGGTAAAGACTCGACGTGTCATGCGGGACAAAAGGGATAGCGGACACACGTAGACTCGCCGAGTCACCCAGGTGCATTCGGCGAGTCGGGTCAAAGTCTGATCGTTGACTTTGTTGACTTTCAGGGTTGGTCAACAATGGAGTCTTTGTGTCAAGAGAGGGTTGAGTCTAGTCTCGAGAGTTATATTTATGAGAGTATTTTACTTTCAGTGATTAGGGGGAGGCTAGACCGTATTGCTACCGAGTTAGGGATTTACCGAGACATCCGAGGTGAGTCTTCTCATGATACTTACCTAGAGTTGTAACAGAGTTATGTGCTAGTATACTGCTAAGTTATGTGCCAGTGTATTTGTATGCTATTTATGTGTGTTATTGTGATATGTGATATGCATGATTCAAAGTTTCCAGAAATAGGACAGTGGTTCCATATAGTTAGGGCTAGAGAGCCCACAGAGAGTTGGGACTGGAGGGTCCTACTGAGACACACTGACCAGAGGGTTAGCAGAGCTATAGCCTTGAGTGGCTAATATATGTGTTAGAGTGGTATTTTGAAGAACTCACTAAGCTTTATGCTTACAGTGTTATGTGTTATGTGTTTCAAGTACCAGTGATGACTGCGGGAAGGCGTCGGCATGATTCGTACACACACATGAGATTTTATGTATTTTGATCTTGGGAAATGTTTTGTGGAACAAAGATATGATACAATGAGATTTTATTAATAAATGTGTTTGAAAAATGTGTTTTCAAAATGTGAAAAATTGGTTGAATTTTTACGGTGTTACACGTTTCCAGCTCCACTTCTGGTTCTTGCCATTTTTGATCTATACACCGAATAAGGTGAATTTAGATCTCTATTTTGATAGACGTTCAAATCATCCTTATCACTCCGAAACGTTTACATGCTAGTTCTAATATCGTAGTCGTATGCTTAGAATCCTAAACACATAAGGTTTCCACGACAACAGACCATAGATCCGAACAAACAATTCCATATATGACAAACATATAGCATTTAGCACATAAAATCATTTCAGACATCTTTCCTAAAATATACTAGTGCTCTTGTCTAAAATCTGGTAGACACTCATCTCATAATCATCGCTTAGCATTCTAAGTTTAAGTCTAGAAATCCTACAAATTCCTAATTCGCTTAAACTAATGCTCTGATACCAACTGTGACATCCCCAAATTCATGGTCATAAAAGACCGATTTGTTTATGCTTTGTTTTATAAAATCAGAGTAATCCTTTGATTTAAAAGAGTTTCGGAATTCGTTCCCAAAACAAAATATGTTAAATTTATCAAAAAAATTCTCAAAGAGAATGTATTTTCATTCAATAATAAAACCTCGGGATGTCATGTTCCGATACAGACCAAAAGCATAAACAGTACAATTCGACCTTACAGCGGTTATTTACAACTACTGGTTTATTATCCAAAATCTCTCGTCAAGTCCATCAACTTATACTCTTGTGACATTACCTGTAATGCTAAGAAAACTGATTGGGTCAGGCTTAGGAGCCTGGTGAGCATATAGGGTTTTCGACCCACAATAATATAATTTATTCAATCATCAATCAATCAGTTAATCCAAATTACCCATCCCCATTATCTCATTTATTTCTTTAAGGATTTACCCTAAGAATCAATTATCCTTTATTCATTTATTCCTAAGGATTGACCTAAGGAATTTACACAAAGTCCACCACTGCCAAGGTCCTCAAATTACAACCGGTAAACACTTAGTTCAACATACTTAACGAACACCTAGTTCTAACACTTCGAGTGAACACTTAATTCAAAACATCTGGTGAATACTTAGTTCTAAAACACTTAGTGAACACACTCAGTTCAACAACACCAAGTGAACACATCTAGTTCAAAAATAATTAATGAAAACATTGAGTTCAAAAATACCAAGTGAACACATAGAGTTCAAAAATACCTAATGAACACGTTGAGTTCAAACACCAAGTGAACACATAGAGTTCAAAAATACCTAATGAACACATAGAGTTCAAATACACCAAGTGAGCACATAAAGTTCAAAATACCTAATGAACATGTTGATTTCAAAAACACTTATTATTTCGTCTCACATCAACTATTTCATCTACCCATGTTTTACCCAACATATTCGTAGATGCAAACACATATACAGTTTAAATCCTTTAAAACCTGTATAGAACATTAATTCAACATCCATCTCAAGTAAGCAACCAATGTATAAACACATAGCACGTAATTGATAGAAAATACTTCATATCTATGTCTTAGAAGAAAGCAACTACACACTCACATGATCAGAAGATGATCGGACAACACTACAGCTCTAAGAGTAGTATTCTTCGGTGAAACTGGAATATCTTCACATACCGGGCTTCTTGAGGGGAAGAGCTTCGGCTCGGAAACTCTTTTCTTCTTGGGATATTCAGGCTTCGGGACTCGCTTCGGGTCTCAGGATGATACCGGGGCTTTGGGGGTATTCGAGATGGCTATAGAGGGTATCGGGAGTGAGATAGAAGAGATGGAGCAACCAAATTCGTCTGACCCTCGATTTCTATTTATAGGGCCAACATTTTGTACTCACATTGTGAGCTTCTAATGCTCACATCGTGAGTCTAGTAGGTCATCGCATTTGTCACTCGTCCACTTGCTCTGGAGGGTGTCCAGTCTGTGGGCACGTCGTGAACATTGTGCTCACGTCGTGAGTTCTGGCACAGCCTCGAAATTTGTGTTCCGAACTTCAGAAATTCATATCTTTCACAGATGAGCTCCGTTTTCGACGTTGTTTATATGCACACGTAGGTGAGATTACGCTCTACAACTCTCTTTTAGACTCCGTCAGCTAATTTTGATTTTAACTTTTATTATATTATTTTAGTAGGTCGGGACAGGAAGACTCCGTTAGGAATTCACAATTCCTTCATCTGACGTCTGTTTTCATCTGTCTTTTTAACGTTGGACTACTATCAATGAGATCTTCGATTCTCATTTAGATCGTTTCGGCTAGAAATCACTCAATCTCATATTCAAACTTCGGGCTGCATACTGCTAAGCTGATACTTAGAAAAATCATAACTTCCTCATACACAGTCACATTTGGACATTCTTTTTATGCACGCTCTCAGTTTAACGTATTCTATGACTTTCATTTAGATCGCTAAGGCCAAATATCTATCTAACGTAAATTCACTATTTACGTCGCGCTGTGTCGCGCTGGTTCTGTCGCGAAACTTCGACAGGTCATAACTTCTTCGTTATAACTCGGATTTCGGCGTTCTTTATATGTACGAAATCCTTGTAACATATACTATAACTTATGTAAGATTAATCCTTCTAAATAATCTTCCATAAAAAAGCCATTTTTGATGCTTATCGTCTCTAAATTGACTAGCCCGGATCTACAATCGTTATATTAAATAAACCCAAAACCGAACCCGACTTTACATTGTTCCCAGAAGCACTACCACCGTTACCTAATTATAATGAAAGAAAACCATACTGATTGTGACAACCTGGAAAATATGTCATCAATCGCCGTTAGTATTTAACGATGAAACATGAAAATGTAATAAGGAAAACCTTGTAACCATCCAATATATTTCAGTATATTCAAATTCTCATCCTTAATTATGTCAACCTTTAGGCTCAAAAATAAGTGCACGAAAAGTCGCATCACTTTGAGAGCATGTTAACATTCTTAGACCATATAAGTTACCATGATCCCATAAATATAGATTTCGGAAAAATCTGACTCCGTAAGGGTGAGATATAACTTTTGTAGTAAATAAATATCTACCATACATAAGAAATTACAACGACGAAAACTACAAGGAGAATGGTTGACTTTTTGAAAGAGTCACCAACTAGGCAATCGAAGTACTACACAAAGTAGGAATTATGAGACAAAGAATGTCTAAAATGGAAGCCGTATGGGAGAGTTATGATTTTTATAAAATCACAACGGTAATATAAACTAGTCGAAAAACGAAAGTCAAAACTAGCAAAAATGACCAAAAAGAAATTTGTAGAGTACGACGAGACCTACACGGATATATAAGAGTCGTTTAAAATGTAGTTCGTATGCGAGAGTTACGGAATTTCACAGTTGAATTTTTACTATCACGCACGCCATCACGCAATGTGCCGCGCACCGTCTGACAATCGATCTGCCTAGATACGGGGTGACGTGACATAAGGAGAGGGCGACACGTATCCTCATTCGACACCATTCAAAACCTCTCTTTCACTATGTCGATCCTCATGTCACTACCCTCGAGCGCCTCTCAAAGTTTATACTTTCGGTTTCCACCCTACAACAATGGTATCATAACTCACATGTGAGTTCACGACCCTGTTTTCCAAACCATTTCGTGGGGAATACATGTTAAATGCAACTATTACAGAGTTATTACTAACTGTAGTCAAATAATTATGCTCATGACATTAGGATGATATTATGTACGGTAGATACTCTACCCAATGATAGATAAGATCATACCTATTTGTTACACTGGCCAGTTTCCAGGAAACACAAATACTCTAGTAGTTACTATGGCCACCCTTTGGATAAGCTTAGTACCTAGTTGTTACTTTGCCCAAATACTCGGCTACACAAACACATTATATATATATATATATATATATATATATATATATATATATATATATATATATATATATATATATATATACATATATATATATATATATGTATATATATATATATATATATATATCATTGTTGTAAAAATCCCGTCTAGGTCCCGATTAATCTTCGATTAATCCCTAGGCGCTACTCGACCGATTAGAGGACGCCTAGCGATTAATCTCTGCATACATAATGAGTGAAACATTATAAAACGATGAGATTTTAATATTTTGAAGAAGTTTTATTTCAATGGAAACTATTTGAGGCATGATTAGTGTTGTATTAATCATATTAACCTATTTTGTTATCATATTAGTGGTATTCACGAACATTGATATGATATTACTCATATTTAATTTTTTAAAATTCAACAAATTAGCTATTAGTGGTCCCCGATTAATCCCCGATAAATCTCCGCCTAGCCGATTAATCTCTTGACCCCAGTCCACCGACTAGCTAACGTCGAGCGTTTTTTACAACCTTGATATATATATATATATATATATATATATATATATATATATATATATATATATATATATATATATATATATATATATATATATATACATGTATTAGATCAATAATATATAATAAGTAAAGATGCAGGAATACAACGAGAATAACAACACAACTGACCCGGATAAGCCCCCACAAGAAGAGTTAGATGAGACACGATTCATCAACACGCTGAAAGATTTTCAGCTAACTCCCAGCCTATAATCGTTACATCTTAAGTGATCAAGAGAGATATGTATAGATATATACGAGATTGACACTCCCACCTGTGGTTTCTAGCTACAACCTGACGGCAAATTAAAGCAGTCATAACTTTCTAAACACAATTGCGACATCCGATAAAGCGTTGTGGTTTTCGGGATCAACATTCATAGCTCGATTATAGGAACTCACTGTTTGTTAAACTAAAACTAACTATCTTAGACTACTACTAGGAAAAAACCTAATAAAGTAGTGAAAGTACACACAAACTCGAGGAAGTGAGTTTAGGATAAACAAGATCACTAAAATACCCATGCAACGTTTTATGACAATAAACCTATGAACTCACCAATATTATGTTGAGCTTTTAAAAACCACATGTATTCTCAGGAGAATGAACCCAGTTAAAGAGGGAGGTAACCCCAGTGATGCAACCCGAAGTCTATGCACATTACTTTTCTACCTTGCTTTTGTGACCTATCTGTACCTCGAACAACTATGTAACAAATTTTATTTAATGAATAAATAACAATGTTGTTTAATATATCATTGTATTACTCAATGTATGCATGTGGCCTGAAATCTAATATCCTAACGTTGCATAGTCTGGCGTTTCTGCTGCCGGCCAGGGGTGTGACACTCATCATCTTATGATAAATCTGAGACCATCAAATCTTTCGACTCTGATCCATCTATTCCTAAAGAATCTATGGTTGTACTGTTGGATAAGGTGTCTAAGTCCATAACTTATTTGGTATATACTTGACCCGACCCGGCATGGTCCATTTGGGTTGCACTTCACCCGAACTATTTATGGATAATTTTATGAGAGTTATACACATATGTTTATTAATATATTATAAGTTATAATATATTAATATGAAGTTATTTAATTAGTCTTAGTCTTAAATAAATTATGAATTAATTTAGAGATTAAAAGGAAGACTAATTAAATTGTGGGCTATTGTTTTATATGGTGTGGGCTAACACTCATTTGTTAATGGGCTAGGCTTGTATCGAAGTCCATGGATGATCCATGGAGCTTTTAACCCATGGATCCTTGGAAAAGGAAAGGTCATGGGTTATTAGGGTTTCACGTAATCATGTACACTATATAAGCATGCTTATGTTGCATGAAATAGCCACTAGTGACACTAGTGTGGTTTTGTGTGTGGCCGATTTTCTATGTGTGTACACAATCTCTCAATGTAACATCCCGAAATATCAAGAGTAGAGTGGAAGGGCTAAAAGAGTAAAATTAGGAAAGAGTGACTCGGCGAGTCCATGGGTGGACTCGGCGAGTAGAGTCGCGACTGGGTCGCGTGTTAAGTAGCCGACTCGGCGAGTCAGTAAGATGGACTCGGCGAGTAGGCGCTGAGTGGAGAAAACCCTAATTCTCGGGGTTGAGCCTTATATAAAGATCATTATGTTTCCCTCCCAGCCTCTTTGTTCCCCCTTAAGTTCCAGAAACCCTAAAATCGTGGAGAAGCACCATTGTTGAGCAATTTGGAGCTTGAAGAGGTGGTTGTTGAAGAGATTCCAAAGAAAAAGAGGCTTGGATCAAAGGGCTTTGCAAGGATTCGGGATAATCTTCTTCTAGAGCTTCCTTTTGAGGTATCTTTCCATTGTTTGAGCTGCTATTGTCTAGATTCTTCATTTTGGGGGTGTTGAGATCATATCCTTTGGATGTATTGGAGTTTAGAGGCTGGATCTGAGGTTGCTACCTCAGATCTGGGATGGAGAAGAGTTAGAATGCTTGAAAGTCCTTGTGTTGAGTGTTGGATGAAGCTATCTTGTCCCAAACCTTAGCCCTAATGTGCAAAATGCGTAGATCTCTTTGGATTCACGTAAAGTTTGCCACTTTACGTGATGGGTGAGTTGTAGGAGGCTAGATCTATGTTTTGGAGCAATTGCATGGCCTGGAGTGCTTCTGTATGGATTCAGACGGGTGATACTCGGCGAGTCACATGGGTGTACTCGACGAGTTGCTTGAAGATTTCCTGGAACTCGGCGAGTTGTATGAACAACTCGGCGAGTAGGTTGAAGATAGCCTTAGACTCGGCGAGTCTGTTCTTGGGCTCGGCGAGTCTTGTCGAAGAGTCCCAATATTTTCTGGTCGAGTCGAGAATCGGTGAGTCAAGGGATGACTCGGTGAGTTGTGTGCGAGTGGACTCAGAGTTGTTGAACTCGCCGAGTCTCGGGGTGACTCAGCGAGTTAGGTCGCGGATTGAGTGAAGTTCTGATTATGGGAACTCGGTGAGTCATAGGGTTGACTCGGCGAGTAGGGTCAGTCAGGGGTTGACTTTGACCTTGTCTTTGACCAAGGGTTGACCAGTGTTTTCCAGGGGCATTTTGGTAATTGTTGATTGTTGTTTTGAGTTCAGTGCATTGGCGGTTGTCCAGTGGTAGAGATCGTATCAGTGATCGGAGCAGTTCGGGTTATCTGTTCAGTCGGCAGTTTCGAGGTGAGTTATCCTCACTATATCAACAGGGTCTAAGGCACCAAGGCCGACCCTTATCGGATTGAGATCCGGGTAGTTGTTGTTATGTTGTTGCTATGTTATGTTTGCATCCTGAGAGCTAGGATGGTATATAGAGACCTGTTTGAGATCGGTATCCTGAGAGATAGGGTGATGCTATGCTAGTGACTTGTTAGGTCGGTATCCTGGTTAGGGGGATGATATGCTTTGTGATCAGTTGATCTGCTTGTTGACTGTGAATTGCGGGCACATGGTTGTTTGGACTGGAGTTGGGTTGAGGCGGGTCCTGCTGTGTGCGGTAGGCCAAGATACCCAGGGCGGACCGGTTGTCCCGAAGGCCCAGCGAGCGGCCCGGAAAGGCTGTAGGCCCCGAAAGGGCGGACCAGACGTGCCGAAGGCTCGGAGAGTGGACCAGAGAGACTGAAGGCCCGGTGCGGGCGGACCAGTCATACTGTAGACTCAGAGAGTGGACCAGGTGGATTGAAGGCCCGGGAACGGGCGGACCAATCACACTGCAGACTCGATGTATGTGGATAGACTCGGAGGGTGGACCAGGTGGACTATAGGCCAGTGCGGCGGACCAGTCACATAGTAGACCCGAAGTGCATGGCTGTTCAGTGTTCGGATATGTTATGGCATGTTATGCATGTATGGTATTTGTGGTTGGTATTTTGGGGATATCTCACTAAGCTTTCGGGCTTACAGTGGTGGTTTCATGTTTTTCAGGTTCTTCAGGAGACTGTGGCAAGGCGAAGGCGTGATCGTACCGCTCCTCGTGATTTTGTAGTATTGTGATTCTGGGAACACGTTAAATGTTTTTTATTGAAAATCTTTTTGTAAAGATTTAATGGAATCGAAATGTTTTGAAAAATTTAAAATTGGTTGTAATTTCCGGTCGTTACACTCAAAGTTTTCCAAGTGTTTGTGGTGATTTGTGATTCCATTTGAGGCATTCACACTATTGGTTCTTGGCTCTCAAACTCCAAACAATCAACCATCATCAAAGGTATGTATTTCTACTAGTAGTTTTATGATTGATAATCCTTATGCTATGCTAGTTAGGAAGAAACCTTGGAAATTATTATTTGCATGTATTTTAGAAGAAAACATAGATCCAAGGTTTATTAGGGTTGCATGCACACTTAGGAAGTGTTAGATTGCTCAAAACCCAACAGTGGTATCAGAGCCTAGGCTTGTTTCTTGAATACTTGATGCAAATTGCTGAAAAATGTTGAAAAACTGCATTCTGCACAGCAGACTCGCCGAGTCCATTCATGGTACTCGTCGAGTCCATGTGTATATTCAACCAACTCGCCGAGTCAGTTCATGCACTCGACGAGTTGGCAGGCCTGAGTGCAGATTTTCGAGTTTTGGTGTTGGAATTGGTCTAGAATCATTACCTTAAACTGTTTTGGACTCATAAAACCTGTTTTTGATGTGGTAATGATGATGGTGGACCAATTTCAAAGTTATAATCAATATTTCAATTTTATATGTGTTCATATGATTCTTGAAATTGTTGATGTGGATGTTCATGTTCATATGAGTTTTGTTAGATCATAGGAATTATTTGCAAATTGTTTGTTAGTTAATTCTTGATCTTAATGTGTTTTAATGGAATTCATAATTTGTCCTCAAGTTATGGAATTCCAAGAGGTTTTCTTTTAAATGTTTTTTAAGAAGTCATAAGTTACACTTTTGAAGAGTTTTTCTAATAAATGCTTTTATGGACTTCATAACTTGTGCTCAAGTTATGGATTTCCAAGAGACTCTTTATTAAAAGTTTTAAACACTTAATTAAAACTCATAAGTTATGAATATCCAAAAGTTTATGAATTGTTCAAAACTTGCCCTCAAGTTTTGGAATTTGTAAAGTCTCACGCAAACTTTAATTCCATACCCTAGAAGTTTTAAAATTAAAATTCTACCCTTATACTATTATTAGATTAATGGTTAATTATTATATATATGTATAAGAACAAGTCGTTTTACCGTTAGTAGGCCTCATTCACGAACCTGGTCTATAAGGTGGGTATAAGGTTGTTGCCTATAAAATGGCAACTTAATGGGTGTCCACTCTCACCCACCGCTTGCTTGACTGGTGGAGGGTCGTTAGCCGAACGGGTAGGACAATGACTTTAAATTCTCATTAAAAGTATAATGATTATTATAAAGTAACTAAATGTTTTATTTAATTCCCAATCTTAGTTACTTTAGGAAAAATATGAATTTGGTGCTAGCCCATGGAATTCACACTTTGTACCTTACCAAGTCGTTGGTGGAGCGTGTGTGGTTAACCGGCACACTAACTTGGACTAGTAAGGATCACGAAGGGTGACTTAATGTTTGTCATAGATCAATGGAGCGTGTGTGGTTAACCGGCACATTGATTAGGTGATAATATTAAGGGTACCAAGTGAATTGGTATGGTTATTCACACCTTGTTTTGTGATCCTCGGCATCCCAGTCACAAAATTTGAGAGTGCACAATCGAGATTGAAACATGACATTGAAAAGTTCAATGAATCTCAAAAGATCTAGGAATTTCAAATCCAATTAAAACCTAATAAATTATTTCGTTTTTCATGGTGGAAATTGGTGAATCGTCATTCGCCTACCTTCAAATATTTTATAGCTTGGATTACGGCATCCCTCTTCCAAATTATAAAATATTGTGTTGGTTCCTAGCCTTAATATTTCATATTGGGTGTTATATTAAGGATTTTGAATCAACTAACTTGATTTTATCCCATTATAGATGTCTGGTTCAGACAACTATGATCTTCCTAAATCTCTTGAAGATGGTGTCCCTCAACATCATGCTTCACTTCCTCCACTTCCTCCAATTATTCTCCCTCACCCACAAGTTCTTGAAAAGTTTAAAGTCACTCAATCCCTATTGGCAAGCATAGTCTATGGCTGCTCACATCTTGGAGATAAAGCCACATATTGACAAGCCGGGAGAGTTGGGTGTCAAAGTCTCGTGAAAGTTGGATGTTCAATCACTTTCTTAGTAACATAGTGAGTCTCTTTGGGACTACTATGAGACGGACTATGACATGACCCTTAATGATGTTATCTATTTGCTTGGTGTTGTGGAATCAGCAATGATTTGGAACACCAGTAAAGCAAATTTGATTAAAAGAACAACTTCCCAAGTCTACATGGACGTTGACAATGGTAGCATTGGATATCTAGAAAAGGATTTCTCTTCCCAATGGAAAGGGATCGGCTATAGTCAACTCGGTTGACCAAATGGTAAAGAGAAAGGCTAAGTCTGAGATAGTCTCATGTGCCATTACCAAAGGGTCTATATGTTTTATTGCCAAAGAGAGGGACACTGACTGCAAAGCTGCCATATTTACCTGAAAGATCATAAGATTGATCAAGTCAAAAAGTTTGACTCTACTTCAGTTAAAGTCCACTTTCTAACTCTATTAAGTTTCTATTTGGAGATTCTTATTACATAATGTGAATGGGTCACATGTTGATGTTTTTAAGAATCAAAGAAAAGATAGGAAGCTTAAAGTAAGTATATATTGATTCTGATTGCGAAGGTGGGTTTCGATCGCATGGTTCGGCAATCAGAATTTTGAGCTGTTGCTTAAGAGTTATAATATCTATTGCTTATGAATAGATAACAACAAGGTTTTAATGTGGATTGTAAGGATAAGTTTTTCCGCAAAGTTTTAAAATAAAAGAAAAAAAGGGTTTTAATTTTATTTAGTTTAAAAAATATCCTTACAATGGCATCTGTGGAAAATTGTTGCTTATATGTTTCCAGTAATAGCAATATTGGAAAGTGGATTTGATTCCTTCATTTGTGGTAGTGTCTGAATTTACCAAATGAAGAAAGTTTTTCATCACCCATGTTTCAATCGGACAGAAACTTGGAATCATACAAGTTGTATTGTATGATGAATGAGAATTTTCATCTTTGAAAATTAAGACTAATTCTTTGATCACATGTATATGTGAGTCAATTGAAGGACTAAGGAATTAGGTACACTGGGTGTGCACTGGTCAAGGTCCACCACAAAGATTGATTTGTCATGATTTACTAAAGATTAGTAAATATGATTATACTTATGAGGTTAAGTATAATTCTATAACATAGGAAAGGTTACAATGTATGACAAAACAAATGAGAAGAATCAAATTAGGCAGAAAGATAAAAGTTTCTCAAATCTGAAAGGATGGGAGAGTACTTTAGCATCGTATTTCATGATCATCTTAATGATTATGAAACCATATCACAAATTCATACTCTAAGGACGTCTTAGTGCATTGTTATGGCTAAGAAGAGAGGTCATGAATTGTTGGATTGGTTAAAATCAAGAAGATGAGTCATACTTCGTTCCAAAACAATTCTTAGAGTCATACTCCAAGATTGTAACTTTGAGTGACATAAAGGAAGATTTATTAACACTATCAAATGTAAGAGTAAAATGTTTTCTACTCTTGTACATTTGAGATTGGTAAGTTGTGATGTCTTGGATGAGACAAAGACCAATTGTGTGAAGTGTTAGTCTTGATAAGAATCCGCATTGTCCCTTGAATATTTTTTTTGTCAAGGAATGGTTCTTGACTGGGGAAACCTATATGTCAAGGGGACAGTGGGAGCCTTAAAGATCCTGAAAGAGTTTCAAGATTTAATCAAGAGTAAAACCTGTAATTTATCACTAGCACACGATTTAAGGTTTGCAACCTATTGTGTTGACATAATTCTTATTTCTGTACCTACTTCAAGTAAGTTGAATTTGCATGTGAGTTATCAGAGTTCAACTTGGAAGCATTGGTGGGCCTTGTGCTACCTAGGTGACAAGAAACTAAGATTGAACAAGTTTAATCCATGTAAGGCTGAATTTGTCACTAACCTTATCTTGTGATTATGGTTTTGACAAATTCACATGGATAGGAACTCATACACTATAAAATCTAAGTGTCATAAGGTTTCTCTCCGATTCATGAAAATGATGGTGAGGAAACGCTTTCACTAAGTAGATTTTACGTAGATATCAATTGTGTTATTTGCATTTTCAGAAGTCGTTAGTGGAGTGTGTGTGGTTAACCGGCACACTAACATGGACTTGTGAGAAATGGCAAAGGTCTAAGAAATTGAGACTGTGATTACGGAATCCCTTTTCATAGTTCTGAAAATTGTTTAGATACACATGTGAGCTATCTAAGAAAGGGTGTATGAATCTAAATTTCAGAAGTCCAGCAGATTTTTGGAAATATGTCAGAGCTAGTGGGAGCATAAGTGTTATGCTGATAATCATCATGTTAGTGGGAGCATGATTATTACGTTTAGTGTTGCAAGTTAGCAATGTTATATATACAAAACAAAGTTTCAATTCGTGAAGTTGCAGGGGTTGAAAAGTTGTTTTGCTATAATTAAGGGAGAGGAAATTTTACTTCATTTCAATTCTTAAGCTTAGATTGAGATTTTAATCATCTTTAGTCAAGAATATATATATGAATTTTATGTTGGAATGGTTCAACTTGAAGAAATTCTATATATATTGCGTTTTCAAAATTCGATTATGATTACGGCATCCCTCTTCATAGTTAAATTTTGAAAACATGGCAAATAAAAAATGTTGTAGCAAAAGACTTGTCTAGTATCATGTCTTTATGTCAAACATCATGAATCGTGTCCCATATGCTTCGGATATAGGATCAATTGCATGTGCTATAATATTCATCTTTTCTAAATTTTCCAAATGCTTAAGGCATTGAGAAGGGAGAAGTCTAGAACTGGATATGACTAAAGTGATTAAGCAATTGTCGAGGACAATCTGAGGTTCGCCAAAGATTGGTTGCTCAGGGAAAGTTGGAAGTATGATGCAAGTTGTCGGAAAGGACCATATTGACATATTCTGAAAAGAAGTAACTCTTGTTCGGAAGTGATAGTCAAAATGGGACTATGGAAATGTCTCCATAGGTGGAAGTTATTCAATCTATGTAAGATTAGAAAACCTTAATGCAAGAAGGATGTTCAAAGCAATGTACTTTGAATATGAGACTTCCGTTCCATAGAGGTTGACCTTCTTTGGAATACTCTGTAATGACTGGTAACAAGGTTTTGGTGACTTTGCGCATAATCATTACAAGAGGAACATTGCATAAAAGTTTAAAATCTAACAGTTTTTTTGGTAAATGATAGGAATCGGGGATTCTCACATTTACAATAAGGATTTGGGATTGTGAAATGAGTATCATTGGAATCATGTTCAATTCATCTACATCACAATGTAAGGATCATAGACAAACATAGTGTGCATACTTGGAGTATGGCATAACTATTGTTTAGAAAACCAAAGTGTACATGCTAGGAGCATGGGACGACTGTTGTTTTTTTATTCAAGTCTTAAGTTGATTGTTTGAAACATTATACAATGAATAATGTGTAATCAATATGGTGATAAATAAAAGGTGGTTCTATTTATATTCAAAAGGGTTCTGAGACCATATTGGATTCGATTATTATTGTGTTTCACTTTGCATGTTTTGACTTCCAAATTAGCTAGGTTATTCTTTCCGAATGACTAAGTTATTTAAATATTCCACATTCGTTCATATGTTGGAAGTAGGTATGAATCAAGACTGTCATGAATTAGTTTGTAGATGGATAAATGGTTTAGTCATAGCAATGGTTGCTGCAACATTCATGAGTGCTCATAAGTTATGAGTATTGGAATAAACCCACGCTCACTTGTATCACTTCATGGAATTAATCTCGAGTGATCGTGAGACGGTAATATCATATAAATCTTCAAACCTAGAGATATGAGTTGTTACCTATGAGTTGGTTGTGCATTGATTGCACGTAAACGCATCAGTAACTTGATGTTATAAAACGTGCCTTTGTGTACAATTCAACAACTAGTAGAACAAGCATATGAGTCGAAGTTTATCTGTTCCTTCTAGAAATAGAAGCGATATATGGGCCCCTCGATGATTTTGTTGTGACCTATCTACCGGCCAGTCAAAACTAAATTGATGTGTTCGATTAAGTTCTTTGTCAAACAAATCGAAAATCGGGAAACAAACTGCTGGACAATAAGTACGACGTTGTTCCATGTATTTGTCCGGCTGATATCATGAGAACAGAGGATTACATGATCACTTATCTAAAATGGCGCTTCATAGTTCAACAGAGTTTTCGAGAGCTACGATTGTTGGTTGGTTCCTGAAGTAACATACGCAAATATAGTTATTAGACTTATCCAAGTGGGAGTCTATTGGATAAGGTGTCTAAGTCCATAACTTATTTGGTATATACTTGACCCGACCACGCATGGTCCATTTGGGTTGCACTTCACCCGAACTATTTATGGATAATTTTATGAGAGTTATACACATATGTTTATTAATATATTATAAGTTATAATATATTAATATGAAGTTTTTTGATTAGTCTTAGTCTTAAATTAATTATGAATTAATTTAGAGATTAAAAGGAAGACTAATTAAATTGTGGGCTATTGTTTTATATGGTGTGGGCTAACACTCATTTGTTAATGGGCTAGGCTTGTATGGAAGTCTATGGATGATCCATGGAGCTTTTAACCCATGGATCCTTGGAAAAGGAAAGGTCATGGGTTATTAGGGTTTCACCCTAATCATGTACACTATATAAGCATGCTTATGTTGCATGAAATAGCCACTAGTGACACTAGTGTGGTTTTGTGTGTGGCCGATTTTCTATGTGTGTACACACTCTCTCAAAGTTTTCCAAGTGTTTGTGGTGATTTGTGATTCCATTTGAGGCATTCACACTATTGGTGCTTGGCTCTCAAACTCCAAACAATCAACTATCATCAAAGGTATGTATTTCTACTAGTAGTTTTATGATTCATAATCCTTATGCTATGCTAGTTAGGAAGAAACCTTGGAAATTATTATTTGCATGTATTTTAGAAGAAAACATAGATCCAAGGTTTATTAGGGTTGCATGCACACTTAGGAAGTGTTAGATTACTCAAAACCCAACATGTACCAGAAAGAAACTGCGACAGTAGGCGACGGAAGATGTCACCCAACAACTTGTTTACATCAACATTCCTACTACTTGTTTGAACACAAATATGGGTTAATTCACCTCCTTCCTACATATCGAGGGTTGGAAAATGAAGACCTGTATAAGTTACTATAGGATTTCCATGTTGTGTGTTTTAAGATGAAATTGCATACTATCCCAAAAGATCATATCAAGTTAATGTCATTCCCCATTTCACTACATGATTCAGCAAAAGAGTGGCTCTATCACTTTCCCTCTAGATCCATCACTATATGGAAAAAGCTCGATAAATTATTTTTGGAAATGTTTTTCCCAAAACCAAGAGTTTTCACTCTATACAACAAAATCTTTGAAATCAAACAAGGACAAGAGGAAGGTTTACACACTTACTGGGAGTTCTTCAAAATTTTATATGAGTGATGCCAATAATATGAAATCTACGATTACAAGTTGTATTAGTGTTCTTGGAAAGAATTGACACCCAATGAATAACGACTGATAAACACTTTATGTAACACCCGACTTTTTAATACAAAGTACACCCAAATATTTTCATTTGTTATTTATAAAAACGCATTGCTCTTTCAGGATCTCACAGCCCATCTTCCTCTCGCACCACTCGAATCTCAGAGTATTCCATCTTCCAATTGAAAACACAGAGGCATCATCATTGGCTCAGAACGTGATGTCGAACACCCGGAACTCCCCCGCTCCTAAAAATTACTCACACAGAGCTACTTATATCGACCCTGAAATTGGGTGACGAATCAGCGGCTGCCCTTCCAGGGGTGTAGATTACAATCTATACCATCACTTGCAAATCTCGCCTATTACATCCTTAAACCAGCGACCCAATCGCACTCGAACTCAACATATGCTAACCCCGAAAAGCACAGGCCACAAAGAATCTTCCAATTCCCTCATCCTTTCGTAAACATATACCTCATGCGTTATCTCGTTCTGCACCTAGCCTCGATCACCAATAACCTTGGACTCATTAATCTGCACCGCAGGTCTCTATATCCAGATCTTTAACCATTCCCGAACAGATCTCTGATCCCCTCAATAAAATACCCGGTTCTCCCCCACTTAGGGTTCGAACCGTCACCAATTGGCGCTCCATCACGTCACTGTTTCCCATAGACTGTTTCCATTAGAAACACCGCCCCTACTCTTGGAGGGTGCTACGCGACACTCGATGATCTCCCCGGCAGAGATCAAGCAACTCCCACTACCCCAAATTTCTGATGAAGTCCTTAGTACTTCCCATCATGACTGCCTCTAGTCATTCAGAATCTCACACCATTCCATCACAGGACCTCCCAAGTGTCCAGTATCAATCCTGACTCTTGGTATGGAAATAATGAACTATCATTTTTCTCATCCTTGACTCCTCAACTAACGCTCCATCATGTCACTTATAATAAGAGCAGAACCCACATTACTGCTCTTGATACCCATCGAAGGCAATAAGAGCCACCGCCCTGATATACCCATCATGATCGACCGACATTGCAACTAACACATGCCCTACTATACTCAAATATGGTGTACCCTAGTCCTTGACCATCTCAGTCCCCACTGACGACCTGATCAAGCTATATATTTACCTCGCGGTATACCTACTGCCATATACTCCGATTGAAGATCACCATCAGTGCAATCCCATAGGGCTCACTCCCAAACTCAGAAACCGAAATCTCAACACCTCTTACGTCTCGCACAGGAAACGGAATTAGCACCACTCTGGTCATAGGAAGTGACATCACCACTATCGTCCGGTCACCCAACCCAGACAGAATTCTTCCATAATGCACCATCCCTACTCATCCTTGAGTCTTGCGACTCCAACTGGTACCTCAACAATAATCCCTCAGAGCTAACTCGATTTCCCTTTCAAAAGATACTCCACTAAAACTCGTTCATCATGGCCCTCTAGCCCCATACTCTTTCACATCTGATCTCAGCCCAGACAACCACAATAGAATAACCGATGAAACCAAAAGCACTAACCGCCACATGTCGTGGTACTCAAACCATGACATCACCTCTCGGTCTGCTACAAATCATGGTACTCGAACCATGACATCACCTCTCGATTTACTACTTAGATCCTCCGGAATACTCCCTTCATCGAGTATGGGTCCTCTGCTTTTAGTAGTACGGGCCCATGCTACCTTCCACATCTACCCATACTCTTTACACGGACCATCCCAAATTCCCTAAGTAGTTGGTCAACCTCCTCAATCACCAATCCCAACATGCGAGCTCGTTCCCCAGCGAAATGCTATACTCTGACAGCGTACTCATCTGACTAAGGTCACTTCCTAGGCTCTTCCTAGGTTCTCACACTTCTCCGCCATCAGCTGCTGAGAAACTCCTTATGATGCCAGTCATCCACCTCCTGAATATCGTCACATTTACTTGGTAGCTGACTTCCATCATCAGAAATTCTACAAAGCATGAAGCAAGCAGCATTCGGGCATCGAATAAGAACGTAAAACCCACTATAGGTGATAACTCTACTTGCTCTACTCATACTCAAAAGATATCACCGAACTCTGCAACTCTACCCCTCGCAGGTATCTAACTACTCTCTCGATAGGTTCCACAAATGCTCATCTTGGTATCTCACCTAGATTACTCCTCTACTCAAATCCCTCTCTAAAAAGGATTCCTGTTGGATACTCTTACTCAGCAAATACTCAAAAATACATCACAGATAACAACAACTCCTAGGCTAAGGCATCACAAATCAGTCCACTATAGTCCTAAACTATGAAATACCTAGCCTATCTCTAGCATGCATAGTACCTCATAAATATCTCATAATACAAAAGTAAGGGTATTTTAGGAAATCACCGTTCGGGCTCTGGCTAATTGTACACACTTGCTCGTTCTCGTTTTCCCTTAGAAACTCTCGTTCGCTTTAGAAAAATCATTTCTTTGAAAACTTTTCTCAAATCCCCAGTTTGAGTCCATATTTAGCCGAAGGTGCATCCGAATCCCTCAAACCAAGGCTCTAATACTAACTTGTAACACCGTAAATTTTCAAACAAAATTTTCATTTTAAAAATCACATACTTTTCATAACATATAGTATAAAAAACTCATTTATTCAATTTGCAAAACACAACTCCATTAATAATCCAGGATCCTCATAACTCTTTCTCTGATGTGTATAATCAAGTCGGTGCCGTCCTGCGATCCTGAGAAACCTGAAACACATAACACATACACGTTGAGTTCCCCAAAATACCACATACATCACATAAGCCACTCGAGGCTATAACTCGGTATGACCCTCCGGTCAATGTGTCTCAGCGGGACCCTCCAGTCCTGTATCTCATTGGACCCTCTGGTCTGGTCTAGCTCGTTGGACCCTCCGGTCCGGTCTGATCGAGGACCCTCTGGCCTCATGATTCTTTGTTCCCTCTAGTCCGGTCTGTATAACACACACATAAATCTCAAACATACACATACACATAAGACCCTCCGGTTTGCACATAGAAACCACTCTAGGTAATGTATAGTGAGAAGACTCACCTGACAAGCAGGAAGTAAAGGCCTCGTTCCCAAATCCCAAACTAGCCTCCGCCTAATCACAAGGGATGAATATTTCTAAGTGATATTCTAATCACTACTCTAAAGACCGAAAGCTATTCTTCCTCTCTTTAACTCTTTGAAGTGGATAAAAGACCATTTTACCCCTCCATGGTATCTACTACTCATGTTGACTAAAGCCCCAAAGTCAACAGAAGTCAAACTCGAGTTAACATTCCATGTTTCACCCGACTCACGAGTGCACCCTTGCGACTCGTCGAGTCCAGTTATTTTCCTCAGAAATCTCGTGACAGTCCAGCTTAGCTCGTCGATTTGACCCCTAACTCGTCAAGCTATCGCATGATTGAGTTCTTCAGGATAAACCCTAACCAACTCGTCAAGTCGGCTCATCGACTCGGCGATTTCATTCAGACCAAATGTTCATTCAGACAACTTCAATCAAATCTATCACTCCAAACACTAGATCTATCATCCCAAGGCTCAATAATCACGTAAAGCTTTGATCTTTACATCCATACACGAGGTTATTGCTCCAAAATGCTAATATATGCCTTTCATGAAGGATTTATCTCATCAACCCTCATTTGAACGACTAAAGTTGGGACACCTAGACTCTAAGGACCTTAGGAGGTCCTGATCTGAGGTTTCCAACCTCAAACCATGTCTCATTCAACTCATAGATTCAAAAAGATGGAAGTAAAGCCCTAAAACTCCCAAAATGAGATCTAGTACAAGGAATGAGCAAGATGAGTACTTTGTACCTTATTTTAGCAGCTGAAACACTCAATACCACATATCCACTGCCTTCCTTTGTTCCCCATCAATAAGCTCTTCGTCCTTCTTCATAGAAATGCACCAAGATTGCCCAAAATGATCACACACTCACTTTACCAAGGTTAGAGCGGTTTACGGGTTTCTCTTAGGCTCTCAAGGAAAAGTGTGACTTAAAATGAAGGCCATAAGGGCCTTTAAATAGGTCACAAACCTAGACAATTAGGGTTTCTCTTCCCAGTACCTACTCGGCGAGTCCCTCCCCTGACTCGTCGAGTCCACTCATTAAATCCACGCGATCAACTCGTCTCGACTCGGCGAGTTGCTCCTTCAACTCGTCGAGTACCTCCTTCAATCTCAAGATTAACATACACAATAATGTCCCTAAAAATCCTGATGTTACACATAAACATCATAAAAGGATAAGTTACAAAGATCTTAGTGAGTAATTCTTATTTCAATTCACATAATAATCATAACTCAACCATTTTCTCTAAATACAATAGTAATGGACTAACAACCACTCAAGCTGCCATTATAATGCTCACAAGATGCACATTCTAATTCTCATTTTTTACATTATATATACTTATTCTCATTTTTTCTTCTCCTCTTTCTATCTCTCTCTTCTGTATACATACACTCTATCTTTCATTATCTCTATACTTATGTTCTATATCTCTTTATCTTATACTCACACTATATCTTTCACTATCTTTATGCTCATGATCTATATCTCTTTATCTCTATAATCAAACTCTATTTTTCATTATCTTTATGCTTATGCTTGTTAAACTATTATCAGGCACGATTTAAGCAAATAATATTTTCACCGCTCGAATGCACTTAAAGGATATCACAGGGAAGCAGGTTCGAATCCTCAAGGACACATCCTAATGGTCAATGCCTCTTTTCATAAGGCACATTCTAGTTAAAACAGTAAAATATAAAAATCGGGGTTATTATTAACTAAAACTAAAATAGCATTGAAAATAAACTAAATAAAACTTAGTAATAAAAACGAACTCAACTCTGCTGTAACTTTCCTAATCATGCAACCAGCTTAGATCTGGTTATTCAAAATGCGTTCTATCTAAGCTGGTACTGAGAAAAACTAACAAGATCTAGTATAATCTATTTTACCTAGTTAAATTAACCAAAACAAGCTCTTCAGTTAACCCTAATTTTTTTACTGTCTAATTAAACAAGCTCTTAATTAAGATCAGAAAAGTTGCATTATGATTTTTGTAAAATTCCTAGGAATACCCAATACTTCTAAAAAGCTCGAAAGTTTAAACGTATGAAATGTCAATTTACATTAAAGTTAAATCCTTAACACGGAACCAATATGATACTTGTAACTTATTACAGGTTGACAAGAATAATTACCTATTCCATTAACTGATTAACTGGAATGATTAAATCCTAGCTAGGTGATAAGAATAACAAGAATTAAAAATCAAACATTTATTAAGATTAAAACTAAAACAACTAGATAGAAGCACATAATGAAAACCAAATCGGATAAATGATCACATGAAAAGTACTAATCTATTGTAGAACTGAAAACTAGGGTTTTAACCAGACATGCCTAAAAATGATAAAAATATTAAATAACAGATTAATCTTGCTAAATTAAGTGTAGGAGATTATTCACAGCCTTCAGATCTTCAGAAAGAGATGAAAAGTATCAGAAATTCCCTTCAGAAGAGTTTTTCATCGTTAGAATCGTCTACTCCTCGAACTTGATTGGGAGGGTCATATTTATATGCAAGTAGGTAACTTCGGGAGCAAGAATACGAAAAATGCGACCGCATAATGGAAAATACGATCGCATTTTGCCCAAATTTTCCCGAATCGCCGTTTAATGAAGTACGATGCTATTTCTAGCTTATTTTGAACCTCGACACAAAAATGCGATCACATTTTTGCCCATATGATCGCATTTTCTAATTTTTTTCCCATGTGATATTTTTTAACCTTAACAATTATCGATTAACAAATGCGATTGCATTTTTGGCTTTTCGGCACGATTCGGACGCGATTCTTCAGTTTAAGCATTCCAAGTCATTCCTAAGCATCCTTCTTCGGTTCCAACTCCATTTAAGCTCCAAATATGCTTCCAGCTACTCCTACAGTACCACTCCACTCGAATTTTCTGAAAATGACACAAAAACACTAGCAGTACGAGAATTCTGACGAAAGACATGAGTTGAACATTATTTAAACTAATGACATGTAAATGTGTAAGATATGATGCTAAATACTAATAAAAACTATCTTAAAAGATGCATAAAATGGCATTTATTAATGCTTTATATCTCTTTATGTCTCTATACACACACATACTCTCTCTCTCTCTCTCTCTATATATATATATATATATATATATCAATCTCTCTCTGTGACTTATATTTTATACTCTATCTCTCTGGACATCTCTATCTATTTATCTCTTCACATATATCTACCTTAATCTCTCATCTTTGTATCTCTTTTTCTCTTTCTATCTCTCTCTCTCTCTATCTCTCTATCTTTATCTATCTATCTATCTCTCTTTCTCCTTCTCTCTCTCTTTCTTTCTTTCTTTCTTTCTTTCTTTCTCTCTCTCTCTCTCTCTTTATTTCTCTATGTCTCTCTCTATCTATCTATCTCTCTCCACATCTTTAATTCCATCTTTCTCTCATTCTACATCTCTATCTCCATCTTTCTTTCTATCTATATAGCTCTATCTCCATCTCCATCTCCATATGTATAGCTCCATCTATCCCCTCTTTCTCTCCCTCTGCATCTCTATCTCTATCTCTATCTCTCTTTCTATCTCTGCATCTCTATCTCCCTCTCCCTATCCCTCTTTACATCGCCAAATCGATCTTTCTCTCTCCTTTTCCTTTTCAACATCTATGGCCATATCTCTCTTTCCCTTTCTTCATCTCTATCTCTACATCTCTATATCACAACTATAATAACTCATTAAATCGTATAACAATACTCGACTATTTATCTTAGGAATTCTCACTCCTTAATTCTATAGTAATTTTCAACTACATGTCTCAAACATAGTAGTTTAGTAACCTATCTTTTAATACTACATTTTATATTTCGAATGTACTCATTATGAATATTATACTTCACTGTGTATCTGAATCATACTCATCTATTTACTCAAATAGTAATACAATACTATAATTCTCAATTATCCTATTTAATGACTCATATAGCATCATGCATATAATTTTCAATTATCACACTTACTCAACTAATATAATATTAACAAATAAAAATTATCGTATTATACTCAACTCTAAATATAAACAACCATTATCACATATCTAGATATCACTAATCTAGAGAAAGGTAACGTTGCTCACATGTTTAGTTAGTCAACACTAACTATTATTCTAACCTCCACCTCAGCGTTGCTTTCATATTCATCACTTGTCCAACCCTATTTGGACAATATATAAATTTCATTAAAACTTGTCTTATCTGATCACTATATCCACAACAATGATCATTTACATAATCAATAACCAGACTCGGTAACTATTTCTCACCAAACAAGTCACATTTCAAATACAAATCAGTAATGACTTAACCCCGCAATCCATTAACTTAATTGACAAATCTCGATAAACTATGGTATATATGTGATAGTTGCTGATTTTGGATTCAACAAAAGTCAAGCAAAGTCAACAAGTCAACGAAGTTCAAACTAGTAGGATATAAATATGTAAATTATTCCTTGCCTTTGGAGTTCTCGGTTAGGACTGAAATCACTAGGATCTTGGTGGAGTCTTGGACCAAAATCACAAGGATCTCGGTGGATTCTTGGACCGAAATCACCATGTGATTTCGGTGAATTTTAAGGCGTTTTCGGTTGGGATGGGCTGTAAATATGAGGTGTCTCTCTTTCCACCAATTATCAAACATTTAGGATTCAACTGAGATAATTAAACATTTTATACTAAACCTTTTCTACGCCATTTTTTATAAAAGTCCAACATTTTTATAAAATATAAAAGAGTTGACTTTGGGTGCATGGAAAGGCCAAACTTTGGTCACATCTAGTTCCAACTCCCAACAAGACATATTACACAACATGTATCAAGGCCTTTACCCAACATACAGCCAAGCACACATCACCTCACCTCAACCCCGCCCCCCCACCACCTCACGCTCCCTCTCCCACCCCATAAAATTTCTTCCAACCCTCTCCCCCCTTCACTTCATCTTCTCCAATTTCTTCATTCACTCATTTTCTCTCAAGAACTCTCCATCTTTCTCAAGGATAATTTCTCCTAAGTTGGTTCTTCAATTTTTGGTAACCTTTCCTCCATAGATCTAGTGATTCTACACACATACATACTAGTTTTGTTAAATTTACACACATTTATATGTGTTATTATCCATAGGGTAACACCATCTTCAAGTGTTCTTCAATCATCTTCAAGTGCTCAAAGCTTGAGGATCTTCATCTTCATCTCTTTATCCACTAACAAATCCACTCAAGGTAAGTTCATACCTTATTATCATTTTTATCCAAGTTTTAGGGGGGAATACAAGTAAAAAAAAATCCTATTTGGATGATCTAAAGGCTTTGTAAACTAAAAATACAACTTATGTCACTAAAACATATCTAAGCTTAAAAATCAGCTTATTACAGAAAAGTTATGGTCTATTCACCGACTTTTTTCCCTGCTTAAACTTTTTATATTTCAAAACTTTCCAATATGCAAATAGTTCAGGTCTATACCTTTTTAAGGGCTAATCGAACGCATTCATACGATTTTTCTACAATTTATGGTGATTTTTACAAAACCGCCTATCATTTCAGAACATTTTCAGACCGGTCTGTAAAAATGAACGTTTTCACTCTAGTTAGGAACCACTTAATGTCAAGGAAAAATATTATGGACAAAGTAGACTCAGTTTCTAATCTCTGAGATTTTACGGATCCAAATTTCAACTTACGATGATTTTTCTATAATTATTCTAAAAACATGGACAGAAAAGTCAAAAACTAGAAAATTGTCTTTATCATACTAAATGTTTTATACTTGTGTTTAGATGTAAGTTTATATGTTATAATATTTTAAAACATCTAGACATGATAACTTCCATGTGTTTATATTTTTCATTATATAAGTGGACTAGACAAAACATTCATAATTGTCACAACCCGTAAATTGTTCCGTCGTTGTAGCCCATTCCGTCGGTAAAACCCGTTTGTCTTTTGATTTTTCCGTTAACATTTTGGATTTGGTCATTTAATTTAGAACTTTTATTATGACCTCGTGAGTATCCAAACCCATTAGAAACACATGAAAACATCCTAAATTATTATTTAGAAAAATTATAGTTTCGACCACGTCGGGTTACAACAACTTAATTGGGTGCGACCAAATGCCTCGTCTAACGTCAGTATCGGGTAGATTTCCTCCGGGCCACAAACTCAAGGCTTATATAAAGGATGAGTGGACCTTCATTTAAAGCCTTTTGCCCATCTCATAACTTTCTCTCTCTACTCTCTCTCTCTAAAATCCGATTTTGATCCAAAATCATCCAATTCAAGCCTCAAATCATTAAGGTAACTATCCTAACTCATAGATTAGCATCTTTAGCCTTCAAATTCGTGTTTAAACCACCCAAATGCACCAAAGACATGTGTTTACGGTTGGGAACACCTCCCAAAACCGTGAACCCCTCTAAAGAGGGTTTTGAAGCCCCAAAACCCCTCCAAATCACTTCTAGTGCTTAGTTAAGACCTTTGGACTTGCAGGAATGGACTTAGAGCACCAAAATCTTACCATTTAGGGGGTAAACTTGAGTTTACAGCCCAAGAACATTCTTGGACCGTAAACCCTCATTCATGGACCATAAACATCATTTAAGGTGTTAGTTTTCCCTTAAACACCTCCAACAAGCTTCCATGAGAGTATAGAACCTTATAATCCTTCAAGAGATGCACCAAAACATACACAAATGGGTAAAACTCGAGTTTACGGCCCAAGAACATCCTTGGACCGTAAACACCTCTTCTTAGACCTTAAACTCCTCCAATGGGTGTTAAAGTGCCCTTAACACCTTGTATGGCTTAGAAATCGGTCTAGAACTTAGCATGCTTAACCTTCAACCACCAAATTACATGAATCATGGACAAACATGAGTTTAATGCCATAAACTCATGTGTTTAAGGTAGTAAACTCACCAAGAACTTCTTCATAGACCGTAAACTCCTTTTCCAAGGTCAATTCAAGTCCCAATCACTTCCTAAGCCATGAAATCAACCCTAGAACCTTCCTTTGTGCAATGTAATTAACCTAGGACCATCAAAACACATTAAGACATGAAATATAAGAGTTTACGGCCATAAAATCATAGTTTACTGCCGTAAACTCCTCAAATAGTCCTTAAGTTGTTCAAATTACCTTCCAATGCCTTAAAACCAAGCCTAGTATTACTCACAAGAGTTGTAAGACCATTTAACACCCAAGAACACCCCCACCATGAGTTTATGGCTGTAAACTCATGGGGAGTTGGTCATTTGGGCCGAAAACTCCATAAGGAGTTTACTCTTGAAGAGCAAACTCCATATCTATGCCCTACACATCCATAGATGCTACCCGGGTCATTCCAAACACTTGAATTGAAGTGTTTTCGCGTCTAGAAGTGTTTATTCTTATTTAATTAATAGAACAAGGTCTAATTAGATACAAATTATGTATCTCTTCATATTACATAGGAACCTCGCGTGTTTCAAGCCCTGAACTGACAATTAACATCCAACCGGCACATCTCTCGTCTGGTGAGTTCATACCCTACGCCTTTTTCCGTGTTTTTCAATGTTTTCAGGGGGGAATACAAGCAAATTATAAATTTTTTCAAAACCTAAAATTGATGTATTTCTATAAATATCTGGCTAACTTTTAGATATCCTTACCCCTTATGTATTATGCGGAGCATAAGGGATGTTTTACTGAATATAACTAAGTAGATTTCAATTACAGTAAAGGAAACAATCAAACTAATCAAATTATTATGGGAGTAATTTGGGGTCTTCAGTTCTCATTTTATATATTCGGATTTCATGCAATGTTAATAGATAAACTATGTCTGATTCGGTTTATCTCTGTTTATTGTAAAGTATTATGCCAGATAGTTCCTTTGTGTTCAATTGTTTATACTTTATTATGTTTCAAAACGATTATGATATTCGATAACAACCGAGTATACCATGAATAATTTAATACTAGCTTGTGAGATTCGTCTTTATTAAACCCTTTGGGTTATCAATAAATCCATTCCGGAAGTGTGACCAGAGTCTCCTGGAGGGAGAGCGTGGAATTAGTGAATAGGTCTATTCGGGACTGACAATCCCATGCCTAAACTGCTAGCTACAGTTAGGCGGGAACACCTGGGGTGACAAATTCTGATATCGTCCGACGCCTGAAGAACGTCAAGGAGGTCTCGTTGTCGTATTAGCATGGTTACCCGACTCACAATAAGTATTAATATAAGTTTATTCACGGATTTTATTTTCATATCTATCTTTGATCTATAGAATTTATATCTAGTACGGGATGGTATTCCCATGGTCTTTATATCTAGTACGGGATAGTATTCCCATGGTCTTTATATCTAGTACGGGATGGTATTCCCATGGTTTTATATCTAGTACGGGACGGTAATCCCATGGCTTTCAATCTATAGTTTTTATGTATTAAAACTATCTTATATCTAGTACGGGATGGTATTCCCATGGTTTTCAATCAATATTTTTATGTATTAAAAATATCTATTGTTGTACTGGATGGTATTCCCAGTGGTTTTCAATATATAGTTTTATGTATTAAACTATACATTGTTGTATTTAATGGAAATTCAGAACTTTAACTAAACTGTCTTTATAAGAAAATATGGGATTTTCTTGGATAACAACTTTTCAGAAAACTAAAGGAAACATGTTCATTTTCAGAAAACAAAACACTTATGAACTCACCAGCTTTATGCTGATTTTTAAACTGCTTGTATTCTCAGGTTCTCCTTAGACAGGTATCCAACGTTCTTTTGTAGAAGCTGAAGCATATGGAAGTTACGTCTTACTTTCGTTTAATCTTATGTATCTACAAAACTTGTATTACTTTGATTTTAAACAAATATAATAATTCTATGTAATGTAATGTTTTGTGTTTACTACGCTTACTATGTACATTGGTTGCGATATTCATGACGTCCTCCGCCCCGGAACGTTTCCGCCTTCGGTTTCGGGGTGTGACAATAATAAACTATAATTGGTATAGTTTATGGCTCACAAATACTACACTATCATTTCAGAAGAAACATATAATTATTTAAAGCTATAATTATTTCATTTACAAGAAAAAGGGGTTTTCAGTTCATGTAAATCGGATGATACTGGTTGTGACACATTTGGCTTCACAATACCTACCGGAGTACACACTAAAGTCCTGAATTATAACCAAAGTCTCTTGTAGGGAGAGCGTGACACTTGTGTATAGATCTTTCCGGGATTGACAACCCCGCACCTTAGTTGTTAACTACAGTTAGATCGGCCAGTCTAGGGTGACAAATGACGTAACAGTTCCGATGCCTGAAGAACGTCGTTCAAGCTACTAGTCGCATTAGTATGGTTAAAATAACTCACATAGGGTATTAACAAACAATTGGTTTACGGGATAAACATATATTCAAGTAGTTTTATATAAAGATAAAACTTCATAACACCATTTTTCTGTACAGCATTACTTACATTTTTCTGTAAAAATCACCATAAAGAAAATATTGTATTTTCTGAAAATATACACTATCATTTTTCACGAAACGTTTACAAATCCTTCTCATACAAACGCTTATGAACTCATCAACTTAATTTTTGACACTTTTCAAAATCACTTGTATTCTCAAGAAATCAGTAAACTGGTATTCAAAGAGTTTTGGAGGATGAGGCGTCGTCGTATCTCGTTATTTATTTTTTTCTTATACATTTTATGTCAAGTTGACAAAAAAATTATTAAATATTCAATACAATGGTTGTAATGTTTTGATGACTACTATTCATTTATTATGGTACTGTACATGAAGTCATCCGCCCCTAGACGTTTTCGCCGTTGTGGTTTGGGGTGTGATAGATTGGTATCAGAGCATTATTTATAGCGAACTAAGTATATCAAACCATGTAAGATATAAAACTATAAATACAATGGGGGCTAAAACACTCTGACTAAAAATTATACTTTTAAAATATAATAGTATTATTATAAAAAGTATACATACATGCCTACATAGTAGAAGTAGTGTCATAATAAGAGCCATATAAAAAGTATTTAGAGGAGTTAAACACTACGATTAAGCCTAGTCAGTTTTGTAATCATATCTGGGATAAATATAGCCTAATCAACTATATTCTTACCAGATATGACAAACATGTGTTTAGGAATGGTTGTGGTGGGCAACAAATCTAAAACTTACCAACCCTATACACCACGAAACTCTAGAATCAAACATAAAGATTAAAAATACTATAGGAGTATTTTATAATACTATAGGATCACACACTTAAATCCTTCATGTATTTCTCATATATCTATTCTCGCACAGACATCATGATAGGATTTCACATGCTCGGAGACCCCTATTTCCATAACCAGGGAAATGGCGGATGGATCGAAGAGGATCCTGAGCAGATAGTGGAAGAAGAGCCCGAAGAGGATCTAGAGGGGGAGGAAGAAGTAGACGAGGAAGAAGAAGAGGAAGAATCGGACGCAAAGTCCGAAGTCATTAATCCACCCTACATCTCCCAAGTTCCCGCACCTCGAATAGGCTATCAGGGACCCATGCCCCGCGAGGTAGAGGAGTTGGAGAGATGGAGTAGGCAGCAACACCAACTTCACTTTACGACATGCATCGACGTTTCTGTAACCTCAGCCACAGAGGACCAGCAGACAGGGCCCTCCCTGTCATGGGTTAGCGAATCTCGTATCTTAGAGATCAAACCAGGGCATTGACGAATCTGATCATGGAGCTGGGGGTCGCTGCTGAGGCCACTGATACACGCACTCGACTACTGGAGAGGGACTACCCCCGAACATCCCATCTCATTGATCGCCTCCATGAGGACCTCACCACCGCACGAGCGGAAACGAGGGAGTACCGGGAGAGACACACAACTCTCAAGGAGAGGTTAATCGCAGCTAAATCTAGTGCAATCATAGCAGAACAGTGAGCGGAGGAGGCCACTCGCGAGATGTTTGAAGTGGTAGGGTACATTGTGCGTCACCATGGCATATGATAGGCTAGTATTGCCTAGCGAGTTAGTGACTACGCTACTTCCACTATGTGTTGGACTTATTGCGTCTTATATCACAACCAGTGGTAGTAAATCAAGCGACATAGGTTTTGTTTTGATAACTTAACGTTTGTACAATACCTACTACTACTTACTACCGTAAGTACATTATGATGTTGGCTGAAACATTTGGGAATCATACAACAAAGCATATAGTTTATATGAATATAAATATAAATGTAGATGGGATACAACTAGCAACGACCATAGTTACTTACGAACTCGTTTCATACCATACAACAAAATCATGTCATAATGCGGAAGTAGTCAGCATACCAGCGCAACACCAGTTCTACAAATGGACCCTGCTACATTTCAAGTCGTTGTAACAGCCGCCGTAACAGCCTTCATGGTACAACTTAGCACTAGCAACGCAAACGGAAACAGGAACGGTGCCAATAGTTCCAATCACGGTGGCAACCAAGGACACCAACGGGTGTGTTCCTGCAAGGACACCCGAAATTACAAACTTAAGAACTCCCACGACAATGAAGGAGTACTACCCAAGAAATGAAAGTTTTGGAACAAGAAAAGGGGACGCTCGACTTAGGAACTTGCCAAAAGACAACAAATCGTGGCAGCCCATACCACCACTACCCCTACTACCTCAGTGCCGACAAAACCATATGCTGGAAACCTAACTGAATGCCACAAGTGTAACCTCCATCACAAAGGATCCTGCTGAGAGATTCGCTGCAGGAATTGCAACAGAAAAGGGCATACTGCTCGCTTTTGTAGGATGCCAACTCAACAGACCACCCAATCCACTAATGCTGGACTAGGTCAAGCTTGTTACAGATGTGGAGAAATGGAGCATTTCAAGAGGGAGTGCCCAAAAGCCACTAACATCAACGTTGGAGACCGGGGAAGAGTTTCAACAATGGGACCTGAGGAAGCAACGAGGGACCCCACTGCGATTACTAGTACGTTTCTCCTCAAATAACTCACATGCATGCATACTTTACAATAGGGTGTGGAGAGGAGACTCGTGAGTCATAAAGTATAAATAAATACTCAAACAAAAACCCCAAGCATTCACAAAAATATTTCCGGTAGAGATGGCTCGGGGAAGAACCGAAACCACCCCATGACATACCTAGGATGCACACTAACTCTAAGAAAAAATTCCTTCTAAATCGACCTAATACGGGTGACAATAGGAAACTTCGACGCAACCATTTACCTATTTTTGTTAAATCCTCACTATACCAATACCATATGTTACAAAAAGTCCGTTCAACTTAACTTACCAAATAACAAAACCCTTGTTATCTATGATGACGAATCCGAAACAAACCTCCAAATAATACCTTGCATCAAGGATCAGAAGTACCTAGGCAAGAAGTACAACACACATCCTTAGGTCACAATAGGAATACGAATCAGGAAGTGAAGGACATCCAGGAATATTCTAGAAATCTGTAACTTCCCGATGTATTCCCAGAAGACCTTCCAGAAATACCACCCGTGTGCCAAGACGAGTTTAGAATTGACTTGATTTCCTAAATTCACTCTCACATCCATATCCCCATATCGATCAACGCCAACGAAAATGCAGGAACTGTCTAGTAAACGGAATGAGCTAATGAGTAAAGGAATTATCAGGCCGATCTTCTCACCCTGGGGAGCGCCAGTCTTGTTCGTAAAGAAGAAATGTGGATCATTCCACATGTGCGTTAACTATCAAGAGTCGAATGAACTAACCTTTAAGGACTGATACCCCTACCCCAATCGACCACCTGTTCAACTATAACATCCTAAGTTTGGGTATGTCAATTTAATTATTTATTTATTGTTTTATTGAGGAACTCGACGAGTTGATGCCTCAACTCGTCGAGTAGAGTCTGATCTATTGGCATATTTTCGCGACCGGACTCGACGAGTCGGGACCCGACTCGCCGAGTCGGTGCTGATTAGGAAAACCTTAATCCCCATGTTTGGGAGCCTATTTAAAGACCTTTATGGCCTTCATTTGCGGCCACCTTGTTCCAGAGAAACCCTAGAGAGTTGAGATAGTGAGTTTGAGGGTAAAAGGAGGCTATTTCTTCATCTTTTTGTGTGGTTTTGCTTGAAGGAAGAAAGGAGCACAAATTTTGAGTGTGAAGGGGACTGGATCTGAGCTAATCATCTCGTGATATCATCTTCGAGGTATAATCCTTTCCATTTCGTGTTATATTGATGGACTTCTTGATTTTAGGGATTTTACCCTCATTTTATGGAAGATTTGGTGAGTATGAGGTCCTCTTTGGGATTATGACATCAGATCTAGACCATGAGAGGTCCCTAGAGTCATTACCTTCTAGCTTTTTGCAAGCAAATAAGCAATTGGAGACTAGGTTGCCATTTCTTGTGTTATTTCTCCATTTGAGGCTTGAATTGGGTTGCATGCACGTAAATCTTGCACCTTTACGTGACTTTTGAGTGTTTAAGGGTTAGATCTATGATTTGGCTAAACAAATCTGACCTCAGGAGGTTGAATAAGCAATTCCATGGAGGAAACTCGTCGAGTCCATATGTAGACTCGACAAGTTGGACTGGGTTGCCCCGGGGTCTGACTCCAGTGGTGATCCGGTGAGTTGAGGGGTAACTCAGTGAGTCGAGTGAGGCTCAGAAAGGGAAGAGTTTGTGGGGACGATGGGACTCGCTGAGTCATCATATGCACTCGGCGAGTCTGGTCAAACTGGACAGTTGACTTTTAGGGCTTTGTCAACCAATGGGCCTTGGGCCTGTAGAGGGGTAGAATGGTCTTTTACCCTTCTAGGGATTTTCATGAGAGAATATCCAAATTGTGAAGAGACATTTATTTAGTGAAATTTATTATTGTGAATAGGTGGAGGCTGGGGCAATATTCTAATATCGAGATATTACCAACATTCCCAAGGTGAGTCTTCTCACTATATTTTACCTAGAGTGGTAATCAGAGCTATGTGACGGTGTATCTTGTATGCTATTTATGTGTTGTGATTATATGTGATATGTGATATGCATGATTCAGGGTTTACAAAGTTAGGACCAGTGGGTCCATAGAGTTATGGGACCCAGAGGGTCCCACAGAGATATTCGACCAGAGGGTCATCAGAGTTACAGCCTCGAGTGGCTGATATGTGTTTATGTGGTATTTTGGGGAACTCACTAAGAATTTATGCTTACAGAGTTTTGTGTATATGGTTCAGGTACTAGTGATGATCGCGGGAAGGCGCCGGCATGATCTGTACACACTCATGGAGCTTTTGTTATATGATTCTGGGATATGTTGTTTTATGATGACAGTAGATACACTATGTTTACTATTATTTTATGAACGAAATTATGTTTTAAAATTGTGAAAATTTTTCTTGAAAAATTGGGTGTTACAAGTTGGTATCAGAGCCTTGGTTTGAGGGATTCGGGTGCACCTTCGGGCATAAATGAACTCAAACTAAGGATTTGAGGGATTTTAGAAATAAAATTCACAAAATTTTTCTCAAGAGTAAGAAGTTTTTGAAAGAGCAGAGTAGAGCAGTGTGTACGATCAGCCAGTGCCCAAACGGTGATTTCCCAAGATACCCTTACATTATGAGTTATGGGATACCTTATGATATAATATGCATGCTAGAGTAGGCTAGGTATTCTTATTAGGACTAGAGTGGCCTGATTTGTGATGCCTTAGCCTAGGGATTTTGCTGCTAGGAGATGCTTGAGAGTGAATAGATAGCAGCAAGGAGCTTATGAGGGATCTGCTAGGGAGTAGACTTTGTATAGAGAGAGTAGAGTACTCGAGACTTGGGATCCAAGGAGGAGGACTTGAGGTGCATATTTATGCGGTGTGGACGGTAGTATTGGGCCCGTACTACCGAAGACACCGGATTAGTGCGCATCCCAAGTAAGAATCCTTAGGGTACCAGGGATCAAGTAGGAATGGGATATCGAGTGTGTGTACACTCGAGCGAGTCTCTGATATCTTGTGTTGTAATTCAGAGAGACATCATGGTTGGGACACGCCACATGCTAGGGACTAGCGAGGGGGGTGTGAGCGATAAGGAGCTCCGCCAGATGATTCATGATGAGGTGGCTACGGCCATCCGCGCTGAGATTCCAGAGATGTTCGGGTCTATCAAGACCACACTGATTGAGACTTTTGATGAGCGATATGCTGCTCTTACTGATGCTGTTGTTGCTGCAGCCACTGCAGCCGTTGCTGCTACCAGGCCGTAGGGGGTGACGCATTGTTGTACCGGGAGTTCAGCAACACGAAGCCACCAGAGTTTGATGGGACTCAGGATCCTATAACCACGATGAGGTGGATCTCTAACATTGAGGGGTGTTTCTACACATGTTCATGTCTAGAGCATCTGAGAGTTCAGTTCGCGCTGAACCAGCTTCGCTTGGGGGCGAAGGACTGGTGGAAGTTTGTGACAGCGCACTATTCTTCTGTAGAGCTTGCTGCGGTGACCTAGGAGAGGTTCATCGCTATGTTTCGTGATGAGTACGTTCCCCCAGTGGAAAGGGAGCATTTGGACCAGGAGTTTTTGACCCTCAAGCAGGGTATTAAGTCTGTTACTGTGATCACCAGGATGTTTCATGAGAGGGTGATGTTCTGCCCTGAGCACGTGTCTTCCGAGCAGGCACGTATGAGTCGGTATTTGAGTGTTTTGAGGAGAGACATCCACGATTTTGTGGCGAACTGGACATACCGGACATTTTTCGAGCTTCAGGCAAATGCCCGGAAGAGAGAGATTGAGCTAGAGACTCAGGCCAGGGAGGAAGCGGAGTCTCAGGGGAGGGATCGGCGACCGGCACAGTCCCAGTCGGCTGCCAAGCGGGCTAAGCCCGCCGATTCGAGATCAGGGAACCAGAAGGGCCGTACTTGTGGCAAGTGCAGCAAGAGTCATGAGGGGGTATGGAGAGCAGGGTCTTGCTACAAGTGTGGCAAGGAGGGGCACATGGCCAAGGACTGCCCCAAGGGGTTTGCAGTTTGTTTTCACTGTAACCAGACTGGACACCAGAAGGCCAAGTGTCCGCAGTTATGAGGGTCAGCTCAGGGAGCTTCTCGGGGATCTGTCCCTGCTGCTACTTGAGCTACGGAGAGTCGGTCGGTGAAGGTCGAGGCGCCGAAGGTTCACCGGAGAGCCTTCCAGTTGACAGCGGAGGAGGTCCGTGCAGCACCCGATGTTGTGGCTGGTATGTATTCTTTCATATGTTTATTTTGAGTTTGTGGTGTTATGATTATATTGTGATATGCGTAGGTACATTTCTTGTGTGTTTTGTACCAGCTTTGGTGTTATTTGACTCGGGTGCGAGTCGGTCTTTTGTGTCGTTAGCCTTTAGTCAGCACATCAGTATTCGTCGAGAGGCGTTGAGTCGACCTTTGCGAGTTTCCATAGCTGAAGAGAGATCAGTGTATGGCACTGATGTGATTCGAGGATGTGTGCTCCAGATCTTCGGTGTTGGGTATCCGATTAATTTGGTCCCGATTGCTATGGGAGATGTCTGTGTCATCGTGGGCATGGACTGGTTGAGCAGAGTTGGAGCGGTTATCGACTGCGAGCGAAAGCTGGTGACTATAAGAGACCCTAGTGGGGGAGTTCTTTCGGTTTATGGCGAGGGTACCCTGGGTCGGCATTTTGTTCAGCCGCGAGAGCGAGGCAGAGTCTACAGCAAGGTTGTAGTGGCTTTGTGGCTTATGTGGTGGATACGAGGGTAGGTACAGAGAGATCGAGGTCGGTCGATGAGGTGCCAATAGTGCGTGAGTTCCCGGATGTTTTCCCGAGGAGTTGTCGGGTGTGCCTCCCGAGAGGCAGGTGGAGTTCCGTATCGATTTGGTTTCGGGGGCAGCGCCCTATCGCCTTGCACCTCCAGAGATGCAGGAGTTATCCTCGCAGCTTTTGGAGCTGCAGGGAAAGGCGTTTATACGGCCGAGTAGCTCGCTGTGGGGAGTGCCGATCCTTTTTGTCAAGAAATAGGATGGTTCACAACGGATGTGCATTGATTATCGAGTCCTGAACGTTGTCTTGAGGTTCCCCAGTGGAAGTAGGAACAGATTTCCATGGATTTTATCACCAAATTGCCAAGGACTGCGAGAGGCGTCGATACAATTTGGGTGATCGTCGACCGGCTGACAAAGAGCGCTCATTTTCTTGCTATCAGCGATAGCTCTTCCACGAAGAGGCTGGCAGAAGTGTACGTGAAGGAGGTGGTATCGCGACATGGTGTACCGATCTCGATTGTGTCAGATCGAGATGTGTGTTTCACTTCTAGATTCTGGAAGAAGTTCCATGAGGAGTTGGGTACTAGGCTGCATTTTAGTACAGCTTACCACCCACAGATGGACGGACAGAGTAAGCGGACGATTCAGACGCTCGAGGACATGCTTCGGGCATGTGTGTTGGACTTCAGAGGGATTTGGGACTCGTATCTGCCTTTGGCTGAGTTTTCCTATAACAACAGCCACCATTCGAGCATTGGTATGCCTCCTTTCGAGTTTTTGTATGGGAGGAAGTGTCGAACTCCCATCTGTTGGGGAGAGGTAGGACAACGAGTGATGGGTAGCACGGAGATAGTGCTTCGGACGACTGAGCAGATACAACAGGTCAGGAAGGGGTTGCTGACGGCTCAGAGTCGTCAGAAGAGCTACGCGGATAGGCGTCGCTCAGAGCTCGACTTCCAGGTGGGTGATTTCGTTCTCCTGAAGGTGTCACCTTGGAAATGTGTGATCCGGTTTAGGAAGTGAGTCAAGTTGGGGCCTCGGTATATTGGTCCATTCCGGGTGATTGTGAGGGTAGGCAGGGTAGCGTATCTTTTGGAGTTACCTACGGAGGTGAGTCAGATTCATGATACCTTCCACGTGTCTCAGTTGAGGAAGTGTATTGCAGATGAATTGGTGGTGGTACCGTTAGAGGATATTCAGGTGGATGCAAGCCTGAATTATGTTGAAAGGCCAATTGCGATTCGGGATCGGAGAATCAAGTTTTTGAGAAACAAGGAGGTGTCCTTAGTGCAGGTTTAGTGGCAGCATCGGAAGGGGTCCGAGCTGACATCGGAACCAGAGACTGAGATGCGTGAGCAATATCCAAAGATATTTGCAGAGTGAGACCTCGAGGGCGAAGTATGATTCTAGTGGGGGAGAATTGTAACATCCTGAGTTTGGGTATGTCAATTTAATTAATTATTTATTGTTTTATTGAGGAACTCGACGAGTTGATGCCTTAACTCGTCGAGTGGAGTCTGATCTATTGGCACATTTTCGCGAATGGAATCGACGAGTCGGGACCTGACTCGCCGAGTCGGTGCTGATTAGGAAAACCTTAATCCCCATGTTTGGGAGCCTATTTAAAGACCTTTATGGCCTTCATTTGCGGCCACCTTGTTCCAGAGAAACCCTAGAGAGCTGAGATAGTGAGTTTGAGGGTAAGAGGAGGCCATTTCTTCATCTTTTTGTGTGGTTTTGCTTGAAGGAAGAGAGGAGCACAAATCTAGAGTGTGAAGGGGACTGGATCTGAGCTAATCATCTCGTGATATCATCTTTGGAGGTATAATCCTTTCCATTTCGTGTTATATTGATGGACTTCTTGATTTTAGGGTTTTTACCCTCATTTTATGGAAGATCTGGTGAGTATGAGGTCCTCTTTGGGATTCTGACATCAGATATGGACCATGAGAGGTCCCTAGAGTCATTACCTTCTAGCTTTTTGCAAGCAAATAAGAAATTGGAGACTAGGTTGCCATTTCTTGTGTTATTTCTCCATTTGAGGCTTGAATTGGGTTGCATGCACGTAAAGGTTGCACCTTTACGTGACTTTTGAGTGTTTAAAGGTTAGATCTATGATTTGGCTAAGCAGATCTGACCTCAGGAGGTTGAAACTCACCGAGCCCATATGTAGACTCGACGAGTCAGACTGGGTTTGCCCCGGGGTTTGACTCCAGTGGTGATCCGGTGAGTTGAGGGGTGACTCAGTGAGTCGAGTGAGGCTTAGAAAGGGAAGAGTCTGTGGGTAAGATGGGACTCGCCGAGTCATCGTATGCACTCGGCGAGTCTGGTCAAACTGGACAGTTGACTTTTGGGCTGACTTTTAGGGTTTTGTCAACCAATGGGCCTTGGGCCTGTAGAGGGGTAGAATGGTCTTTTACCCTTCTAGGGATTTTCACAAGAGAATATCCAAATTGTGAAGAGACATTTATTTAGTGAAATTTATTATTGTGAATAGGCGAAGGCTAGGGCAGTATTCTGATATTGAGATATTACTGAGATTCCCAAGGTGAGTCTTCTCACTATATTTTACCTAGAGTGGTAATCAGAGCTATGTGACGGTGTATCTTGTATGATGTTTATGTGTTGTGATTATATGTGATATGTGATATGCATGATTCAGGGTTTACAGAGTTAGGACCAGTGGGTCTATGGAGTTATGGGACCAAGACAGTCCCACAGAGATATTCGATCAGAGGGTCATCAGAGTTACAGCCTCGAGTGGCTGATATGTGTTTATGTGGTATTTTGGGGAACTCACTAAGCATTTATGCTTACAGAGTTTTGTGTATGTGTTTCAGGTACTAGTGATGATCGCGGGAAGGCGCCGACATGATCTGTACACACTCATGGAGCTTTTGTTATATGATTCTGGGATATGTTGTTTTATGATGACAGTGGATACACTATGTTTACTATTATTTTATGAATGAAAGTATGTTTTAAAATTGTGAAAATTTTTATTGAAAAATTGGGTGTTACATCAACCAACTTTAAGGAATGCGATATTTCACAGAAAGTTGTTCCAAGGTCGGGATACCATCAGCTTAGAGTTCCGGAGAAAGAGGTTCCCGAGACAACTCAAGACTTATGAGGTCAACTACACCACGCATGACCTTGAACTAGGAGCGGTGGTGCTCGCCCTGAAGATTTTGATACACTACCTTTACGACACCATCTTCACCGATCATAAGATACTTCAACACATTCTCAATCAAAAGGAGCTCAATATGATACAACTATGTTGGGTAGAACTGCTAAATGACTATGAATGTGAAATTCATTATCATCCGGGCAAGGCCAACATAGTAACAGACACCCTAATTCGGAAGGAATACTCGGGCCGCTGAGTAAAATCATTAACCATGACCATCCATTCACACCTGTCCACATAGATCAAGGAGGCGCAACTTGAAGCCTTGAAACCCGAGAACGTCGCAGGTGAAGCCTTGCGGGGAATCGATAAAAACCTTGAAGCCAAGGAAGATGGGGCTTATTATCTCATGAACCGAATCTGGACACCGAAATTCGGAGGTCAGAGAGATGTGGTCATGAATGAGGCTCACAAGACCAAATACTCCGTTCATCTCAGTTCAGACAAATTGTATTTGGACCTCAAGAAACATTATTGGTGGCCAAACATGAAGGCAAAGATCGCTACCTATGCAGGCAAGTGCCTGACTTGTGCCAAGGTCAAGGTAGAGTACCAAAAGCCCCTGGGTTTGCTCCAGCAACCAGATATACCTGAGTGGAAGTGGGAACGGATAACCATGGACTTCATAACCAAGTTACCCAAGATAATGGGTGGACTTGACACCATTTGGGTGATCATTGACATGCTAACAAAATTCGCACACTTCCTACTAATAAAAGAGACCGACAAGATGGAAAAGCTAACAAGGATGTACATTAAAGAAATCGTACGACTACATGGGGTGCCAATATCCATCATCTCCGACAGAGATAGTAGATTCACATCGCGGTTTTTGGCAGTCCCTACAAAAGTCCTTGGGAAACAAACTCGACATGAGTACATCCTATCACCCTCAAACTGACGGGCAAAGTGAGAGAACCATACAAACGCTAGAAGACATGTTGAGAGCTTGTGTGATAGACTTTGATAAAGCATGGGATACCTATTTACCACTCATCGAGTTCTCGTACAATAATAGCTATCACACTAGCATCAAATTCGCGTCATTCGAAGCTCTCTATGGGCGCAAGTGCAGACCACCTCTGTGTTGGACTAAAGTGGGTGACACGTAGCTAGCAAGAGGACAAGTGCCTAATAGCACTCTCACCAGCCCAAAAATCATACGAGAAACTATGGAGAAGATCGCTCAGATCTGTGAACGATTAAAGGCATCCCAGGATCAGCAAAAGAGCTATGTTGATAAATGACAAAAGTCCTTGGAGTTCCAGGCTGTTAACCGCGTGTTGTTGAAGGTCTCACCCTGGAAGGAAATGATACGTTTTGGCAAATGTGGGAAACTAAATCCAAGGTATATCAGGCCATTCGAGATCCTTGCAAGAACCGGCCTGATAGTCTACAAACTTCAACTACCACAGGAACTCAGCAACGTACATCCCACCTTCCACGTATCCAACCTAAAGAAGTGTCTGTCTGACGACACTCTTGTAGTCCTACTTGATGAAATCGAGGTAAACAAGAGTCTACACTTCGTAGAGGAACCTGTGGAAATCATGGACATGGAGATCAAAAGAATGAAACAAAGCCGCATACCCATAGTGAAGGTTTGTTGGAATGCCAAGTGAGGGCGTGAATTCACTTGGGAACAGAAGGACCAAACGAACAGGAATACCCACATCCTTTCCCTAGCTCGTGAGAACCTACTCAAAGTGCGAATTTCGGGATGAAATTCCTTCTAACAAGGGGGGGATGATGTGACAACTGCTGATTTTGGATCCAACAAAAGTCAAGAAAAGTCAACAAGTCAACAAAGTTCAAACTAGTAGGATATAAATATGTAAATTATCCTTCGGAGTTCTCGGTTAGGACCGAAATCACTAGGATCTCGGTGGATTCTTGTGATGGGTTTCAGCATTCTAACACTTCCTAAGTGTACATGCAACCCTAATAAACCTTGGATCTATGTTTGTCTAAGATACATGCAAATAATTATTTTTCCAAGGCTTATATCCTAACTAGCATGGCATGGGGAACTTCAAATAAAGCTAGTAGAAACACTTACCTTGTAGTTGTAGTTGATTCCTTGGAGTTTTAGAGCCTAGCACCAATAATGTGGATGCCTCAAATGAAAGTCACAAATCACCACAAACTTGGAACTTTGAGAGAATAGTCACACTTCTCTTGAAATCGGCCCTCACCTCAACATGGTTCAACTAGTGTTCACTAACTTGATTTCAAGAGCCAAAGCCTCCTTTATATAGTGTGGTGGATTAGGGTTACATCCATGTAAACCCTAATACCCATGTCTCTTCATTTCCATGAGATCCATGGGTTAAAGCTCCATGGAGTATCCATGGACTTCTCCATCCAAGCCTAGCCCATTCCAAATAAGCATAAGCCCACACTATATAAATATAGAAGCCCATACTTAATTAGTAATATCTTTGATCACTAAATTAATCCTAGATTAATTATAGATCACTACTAATTAAATAATATGATCTTATATTAATATATTAGAACTTATAATATATTAATAAATCATAACTTGTACTATTCTCAAATATTATCCATAAATTGTCCGGGTGAAGTGCAACCCAAATGGACCATGCCGGGTCGGGTCAAGTATATACCAAATATAGTTATGGGCTTAGACACTATATCCAACAGTCTCCCACTTGGATAAGTCTAGTAACTATATTTGCAAGTATAACTTCAGGAACCGATCCGCAATCGTAGCTCTTTAAACTCTGTTGAACTAGAACGCGCCATTTAGATAAGTGATCATATAATCCTCTGTTCTAGATATCAGCCGGAAAAACACATGGAACATTGTCTTGCTTATTGTCCAGCATTTGTTTCCCGATTTCCGATTTGTTTGACATAGAACTCAACTGAACACATCAATTTAGTTCTGACCGGGCCCGGTACATAGGTCAAAACAAAATCATCGAGGGGCCCAGATATCAGCTTCTAATCCAAGAAGGAACAGATAAACTTCGACTCATATGTTTGTTCTACCACTCATTGAATTACACACAAAGGCACGTTTTATAACATCGAGTTACCAATGCGTTTACGTACAATCAATGCATAACTAACTCGTAAGTAACAAATCATATCTCTAGGTTTGAAGACTTATATGATATTACCGTCTCACGATCACTCGAGATAAAATTCCATGAAGTGATTCCAGTGAGCGTGGGTTGAGTCCAATGCTCAGAACTTATGAGCACTCATGATTGTTGTAGCCATGTACAACACCTTAGACCTCTGCAACCAATCATGATAGTCTTGATTCATACCTACTTCCGACATATGACCGACTGTGGAGGTTTGAATAATATGATATACCAAACATAATTATTCTGGAAGTCAAAACATGCAAAAGAAATATAGTAAAAGATCGACAAGAGATAGCAACACTTTACTCATAAATAAAACACCTTTTATTCATCATCAAATGTCAATTACACTTTACAAATTTCTGGGTTATCTAACTACTAAAACTTATATCATCCTTCAGCCCTATGCTCCGAGCATGTTGGAGATGCTTAACCCTACTCAGTCCCTTCGTGAGGGGATTTGTCGGGTTCTCATCCGATGATACCCTCTTCGCCATGAGGAGTCCTTCTTCAATTCGATGTCTGATAAAATGGTATTTTCTGTCGATGTGTCTGGATCTCCCGTGATCCCTTGGTTCCTTGGCTAAGGCAACCGCACTATTGCTGTCACAGAAAATCTCCATTGGCTCTTTTATAGCTGGAACAACTCCAAGGTCTCCGATGAAGTTCTTTAGCCATATCGCCTCCTTTGCTGCCTCGCTTGCTGCTATATACTCTGATTCACAAGTGGAATCAGCCACTGTCTCCTGCTTGGAACTCTTCCAAGAAATTGCTCCTCCGTTTAGGGTAAAGACCCAGCCTGACTGAGAGCGGAAATTATCCCTATCAGTCTGGAAACTAGCATCACTATACCCTACAACTCTCAAGTCATCACTCCCACCGAAGGTAAGGACCCATTCCTTAGTCCTTCGCAGGTACTTGAGGATATTCTTTACCGCAGTCCAGTGTTCCTTTCCAGGGTTCGCCTGATACCTGCTAACCATGCTCAAAGCAAAGGCTACATCAGGTCGAGTACACGTCATAGCATACATGATCGATCCTACAGCTGAAGCATATGGAAATCGACTCATTTCTGCTATCTCAGCCTCAATACTAGGGCTTTGTGTCTTACTCAATCTAGCGTTACACTGAATGGGTAACTCACCTTTCTTGGAGTTATGCATGTTGAATCTTTTCAACACTTTGTCCAAGTAGGTACTTTGACTAAGTCCAATTAGTCTTTTACTCCTGTTTCTCAAAATCTTTATCCCTAGGATATAGGCAGCTTCACCAAGGTCCTTCATAGCGAAACACTTCCCAAGCCAGGACTTTACTTCCTGCAGGGTTGGGATGTCATTTCCTATGAGTAGTATGTCATCCACATACAGTACCAAAAAACTGACTATGCTCCCACTAGCCTTGATATAGACGCAAGATTCATCTTCACTCCTCGAAAAGCCAAATTCCTTGACTTTCTCATCAAAGCAAAGATTCCACCTGCGAGGTGCCTGTTTCAATCCATAAATGGATTTCTCGAGTTTACACACTCTATTAGGGTACTCGTTGCTGACAAAACCCTCTGGCTGACTCATGTAAACATCTTCAGCCAACTTTCCATTAAGGAAAGCGGTTTTGACATCCATTTGCCATATTTCATAGTCATGAAATGCAGCTATGGCTAACAGAACCCGAATAGACTTAATCTTGGCTACTGGAGAAAAGGTCTCATCATAGTCCACTCCAGGAATTTGAGAGAAGCCCTTTGCAACCAGTCTCGCCTTATAAGTGTGTACTTTACCATCCATGTCGGTCTTCTTCTTGAAGACCCACTTGCACCCTACAGTCTTACGACCAGGTACATTCTCAACCAAGTTCCAAACTTGATTGTCATACATGGATTGTATCTCGCTATCCATGGCCTCTTTCCATTTAGCAGCCTCAGGGCCTGCCATGGCTTCCATGTAGCTGTTAGGTTCATCCAGACCTACTAGTGTCTCATCACTAATAAGTGTCTCACCTTCCGCAGTAATATGGAAACCATAGTAATGCTCAGGTGCATTCCTAACTCTCGTGGAACGCCTCAGAGGTACAGGCTCATCAACTGGCTCAACAGGAGTTTCCTCCTCAAGTTGAGGGCTAGTGTTTGAAGTTCCTTCACCGCTTGATTCTTGAATTTCTTCAAGATCAATTTGCCTCCCACTGTCTCCTTGGCTTATAAATTCTCTCTCTCGAAAGACTCCTCTTCTTGCTACAAAGACCACATTTTCACTAGGTCTGTAGAAGAGGTAACCAAAGGATTGCTGTGGGTAGCTGATGAAAATACACCTCTCGCTTCGAGGTTCGAGCTTATCATGAGTCTCGCGTCTCACGAAAGCCTCACAACCCCAAATCTTTATGTGGTCTAGCTTAGGTACTTTGCCAGTCCACATCTCGTGAGGAGTTTTGGCAACTTTCTTTGTAGGGACAAGATTAAGAATATGGGCGGCAGTCTCTAAGGCATACCCCCAGAATGAGATTGGTAGCGTAGCTCGACTCATCATGGAACGAACCATATCCAACAAGGTTCGATTACGCCTCTCAGCCACACCATTCAACTGTGGTGTCCTAGGAGGTGTCAATTGTGAGACAATCCCACATTCCCTAAGATAGTCGAGGAACTCTGAACTAAGATACTCACCTCCTCGATCGGATCGAAGCATCTTAATGTTCCTGCCCAATTGATTCTCGACTTCCTGTTTAAATTCCTTAAACCTCTCGAAAGTCTCTGACTTATGCTTGATTAAGTAGACATATCCATATCTACTGTAATCATCAGTAAAAGTCAAATAATAACGATTAGCATCCCTTGTGGCATGTTTGAATGGTCCACACACATCTGTGTGTATAAGGTCCAAAAAACCTTCACCCCTCTCACACGAGCCTGTGAAGGGTGACTTTGTCATTTTTCCAAGTAAGCATGATTCGCAACTATCATCTGACTTTAGGTCAAACGACTCCAAGACTCCATCCTTTTGGAGTTGGCCTATGCGTTTCTTGCTTATATGTCCAAGACGACAATGCCATAATGATGCTTTATCCAAGTTATTATTAGTAGTAGAATCAATACACAAAACATTATTTCCCAAGTTATCTACAACAGATACAGCTTCATACACACCATCACAAGGTAATGCTTTAAAATAAAAAACATTATTATAGAAAACATCTATAGAACCAACTTCATTATTAAATGAAAAGGTAAACCCTTGTTTGTACAAAGCATGAAAGGAAATAATATTTCTTGCCATTCCTGGCGAATAACAACACTTATTCAAATCTAAATTAAACCCACTACTTAGCGATAAAGTATAAACTCCAATCTTGGTAACAGGTAAAGCCTTCCTATTCCCCATGATCAAGTTTATTCTTCCTTGCTTCACATTCTCACTTCTTCTTAGTCCCTGCAAGTCACAACAAATATGAATACCACAACCGGTATCAAGGACCCAAGACTTAGAATGGGGTGAGTTATTAGAAATGATAGTGTAAGTACCTGCATGGTTGGGCTTGACTTTCCCATCCTTCACATCCTGCTGGTACTTTGGGCAGTTCCGCTTCCAATGAGATTTTTCATGACAATAGAAGCATTCAGCCTCTTTTGGGTCAAAAGAAGGAGTGACGAAACCTTTCTTGGTTCCACTTGAAGAAGAGCCATCAAGGGTCCGAGCCTTGGTACCCTTCGAGGATCTCTTTCTCTTCCTCCATCGATTTTTCCCAATTGCCAAAACCGGAGTTGAGTTTGGAGTAGGAGTGATAGCAACCGACTTCCCCTTAAGACCTGATTTTGCGGTCTTGAGATGTCCCTGAAGTTTGCTGAGTGTGACCTCTTCCTTATTCATGTGATATGTCATGCGGAATTGATCATAGCACGATGGTAAGGAGTGCAAAATGATATCTATTGCAAGATCCTCAGGGAAGTTCACATTAAGCTTCAGCAAACGATCCACATACCTTTGCATTTTTTGCATGTGGCTCGTGACGGATTCCCCGTCCTTCATCATGGTTGTTATCATGGAGCAGATGATTTCATACCTCTCTTGTCTTGCACTTTGATGGTATCTTTCCATAAAATCTTGGTGCATTTCATAAGGGTAGAAATCCTCATAAGACTTTTGGAGTTCCGCTGTCATCGTGGCCATCATGATGCAAGCCACTTTCGTAGCATCCCTTTCATGTGCCCGAAATTCAGCGATCTCCTGAGGAGTTGCAGTGGTCTCATCAATCTCCTTAAGCTCCTTGTCAAGGACATATTCTTTGTCCTCATAGCGGGTAATCATCCTGATGTTTCTGATCCACTCATTGAAGTTGGATCCATCAAAGGTGACTTTCCCACACAAGTTCATAAGGGTAAAGGAGCCATTAGGATTAGAGCCAGAAGCAGCATTGTTTGAAGACATCTAAAAAGAAGAGAACAAGATTAGTTTAGATATAAGAGAGTCCTTAATAAAACACCCAAATGTAATATTAAGGCTAGGATCCAATCACAATATAATATAACTTAGAAGAGGTATGTCGTAATCTAAGCTATACCATATTTGAAAGGTAGGTGAATGACGATTCACCAATTTCCACCACGAAAACCGAAATATTTAAGTATTAGGCTTTGATTGGTTCTTAGAAATTCCTAGATTCTTTGAGATTCAATGAACTTTTCAAAGGCATGTTTCAGTCTCGAGTGTGCCCTCCAAGTTTTGTGACTGGGATGCCAAGGATCACAAAACGAGGTGTGAAGTAACCATGCAAATCACTTGGTACCCTTTAAAGTTTATCACTTAATCGATGTGCCGGTAAACCACACACGCTCCATCGATACTATAATAAACCTCTAAGTCACCCTTTACCTACCTTGTTAAGTCCAATTTAGTGTGCCGGTTAACCACACACGCTCCACCAACGACTTAAACAAAGTGTAAAGTGTAATTTCATGGATTAGCACCTTATTCACATTTTTCCTAAAGTAACTAAGATTGGGAATTTAATAAAACATTTAGTTACTCTATAATATTCATCATACTTTGAATGAGAATTTATAAGTCCTTCTCTTACCCGTTCGGCTAACGACCCTCCACCAGTCAAGCAAGCGGTGGGTGAGAGTGGACACCCATTAAGTCACCATTTTATAGGCAACAACCTAATACCCACCTTATAGACCGGCTTCGTGAATGAGGCGTACTAGCGGTAAGACGACTTTGTTCTTATACATATATATATATATATATATATATATATATATATATATATAATTATTAAATCATAATAATATAAGTATAAGGGTTGAATTTTAACTTTTAAAATTCTAAGGGTTGGAACTAAAGTTTTAACTTGACTTTACTTGTTCCAAAACTTGAGGGCAAGTTTTATAAACTTTCAAAACTTTTCATATCTTGTAACTTATGAGTTTAATAGAGTAATAAAATGAAGACTCTTTATTTTTCTAACTCTTGTGTTCTTTTAATCGTTTTCAATCCAAGAGACTTTTGGTTTTCCATAACTTGAGGACAAGTTATGGACTCCATTAAAAAACATTATGATCAAGAATTAATCTACCACATAGGTTACAAATAATTCCTATGATCATCTAAACATCATAAGAACAAGATCATGAACATGAACACTTTCATATATCAAAATCACACTTAATCTTTGTAATTTTGATAACTAGTTGTTGTAAATGAGTTAGAAAAGACATTACACCTTCTAAAACAAGTTTTCATGTACCAAAACAGTTTAGGGTAATGTTTCTAATCCATTTCCAGCAACTAAAGTCGAAAAACTGCACTCTGTCGACCCTACTCGTCGAGTGCATGAACCTACTCGACGAGTAGGTTGAAGATACAAGTGGACTCGGCGAGTCCCCCCATGGACTCGGCGAGTCCATCAGTCAGACAGCAAGATTTCGACTTTTTCAAGCATATTGCAACAAGTATCAAACAAACAAACCTAGGCTCTGATACCACTGATGGGTTTCAGCATTCTAACACTTCCTAAGTGTACATGCAACCCTAATAAACCTTGGATCTATGTTTGTCTAAGATACATGCAAATAATTATTTTTCCAAGGCTTATATCCTAACTAGCATGGCATGGGGAACTTGAATCAAATAAAGCTAGTAGAAACACTTACCTTGTAGTTGTAGTTGATTCCTTGGAGTTTTAGAGCCTAGCACCAATAATGTGGGTGCCTCAAATGAAAGTCACAAATCACCACAAACTTGGAACTTTGAGAGAATAGTCACACTTCTCTTGAAATCGGCCCTCACCTCAACATGGTTCAACTAGTGTTCACTAACTTGATTTCAAGAGCTTAAGCCTCCTTTATATAGTGTGGTGGATTAGGGTTACATCCATGTAAACCCTAATACCCATGTCTCTTCATTTCCATGAGATCCATGGGTTAAAGCTCCATGGAGTATCCATGGACTTCTCCATCCAAGCCTAGCCCATTCCAAATAAGCATAAGCCCACACTATATAAATATAGAAGCCCATACTTAATTAGTAATATCTTTGATCACTAAATTAATCCTAGATTAATTATAGATCACTACTAATTAAATAATATGATCTTATATTAATATATTAGAACTTATAATATATTAATAAATCATAACTTGTACTATTCTCAAATATTATCCATAAATTGTTCGGGTGAAGTGCAACCCAAATGGACCATGCCGGGTCGGGTCAAGTATATACCAAATATAGTTATGGGCTTAGACACTATATCCAACATCTTGGACCGAAATCACCATGTGATTTCGGTTGATTTTAAGGTCTTTTTGGTTGTAAATACGAGGTGCCTCTCTTTCCGCCAATTATCGAACATTTAGGATTCAACTGAGAAAATTAAACATTTTATACTAAACCTTTTCTATGCCATTTTTATAAAAGTCCAACATTTTTATAAAATATAAAAGGGTTGACTTTGGGTGCATGGAAAGCCCCAACATTGGTCACATCTAGTTCCAACTCCCCATAAGACATATTACACAACATGTATCAAGGCCTTTACCCAACATACAACTAAGAAAACATCACCTCACCTCACCCTCCCTCCCGCTCCCCTGTAAAATTACGTCCAACCCTCTCCCTTATTCACTTCATTTTCTCCAATTTCTTCATTCAATCATTTTCTCTCAAGAACTCTCCATCTTTCTCAAGGATAATTCCTCCTAAGTTGGTTCTTCAATTTTTTATAAGCTTTCCTCCATAGATCTAGTGATTTTAAACGCATACATACTAGTTTTGTTACATTTACACACATTTATATGTGTTATTACCATAGGGTAATACCATCTTCAAGTGTTCTTCAACCATCTTCAAGTGTTCAAAGCTTGAGGATCTTCATCTTCATCTCTTTATCAACTAAGAAATTAACTCAAGGTGAGTTCATACCCCTCATTTTCATTTTTATCCAAGTTTTAGGGTGATACAAGTAAACAAATCCTATTTGGATAATATAAAGGCTTTGCAAACTAAAAATGCAAGTTATGTCACTAAAACATATCCAAGCTTAAAAATAAGCTTATTATAGAAAAGTTGTGGTCTGTTCACCGACTGTTTTTCCCTGCTTAAACTTCGTATATTTCAAAACTGTTTGATTTGCAAATATCTCAGGTCTATACCTTTTTAAGGACTACTCGCACGTGTTTATACGATTTTTCTACAATTTATGGTGATTTTTACAAAACTGTCTATCATTTCAGAACATTTCAGACCAGTCTGTAAAAATGAATGTTTTCACTCTGGTTAGGAACCACTTTAGGTTAGTTAAAAATATTATGGACAAAGTAGACTCATTTTCTAAACAGTGAGAGTTTACGGATCAAAATTTCGACTTACAATGATTTTTCTATAATTTTTCTAAAAACATGGACAGAAAAGTCAAAAACTAAAAAATTGTCTTTATAATACTAAATGTTTTATACTTATGTTTAGATGTAAGTTTATATGTTATAATCTTTTAAAACATCTAGACATGATAACTTACATGTGTTTATATATTTGATTTTATAAATGGACTCGACAAAACATTTATAATAAACTATAATTGGTATAGTTTATGGGTCACAAATACTACACTATCATTTCAGAAGAAACATATAATTATTTAAAGGTATAATTATTTTATTTACAAGAAAAATGGGTTTTCAGTTCCCGTAAATCGGATGATACTGGTTGTGAGACATTTGGCTTCACCATACCTACCGGAGTCTCTTGTACGGAGAGCGTGACACTTGTGTATAGATCTATACGGGATTGACAACCCCGCACCTCAGTTGTTAGCTATAGTTAGACCGACCAGTCTAGGGTGACAAATGTCGTAACAGTTTCAACGTCTGAAGAACGTCGTTCAGGCCACTAGTCACATTACTATGGTTATAATAACTCACATAAGGTATTAACAAACAATTGGTTTACGGGCTAAACATACATTCAAGTAGTTTTATTTAAAGATAAAACTTCATAACACCATTTTTCCGTACAACTTAGCAAGAACTTGTTTCAGTTGCATATCATAAGGAATTCGAACAACTGCTTCAAATACAGTATCGGGAAGTACCGTTTATGGAACCTCAATATCCACTGGTTTATTAGCTAAATGGCAATTGGTGCATACAATACGTCCAGTCGCTTCTCGTGGATTTTCATAGCCCTTCTGTGCAAAAATGGGATATGTATTTGAAATGGATGCACGAGTTATGATATATATCATGAGCGATACGGAAATAGATCGAGTAATCTGTTCCTTTATCCAAGAAAAATTATTTCTAGTTTGCATGGTCCAACCATTGATCCCGAAAATTTATACAATAAATTGGGGTAGGTTACTAATAAAGTTTCCTATCCACGATTCTGTTATTTACTGCAATAATTTGACTGGATTAATATATAGGATGAATCTACGGGATGGGTAGAAAGATAAAGAGTCAGTACAATTTTCAATGCTTTGCTTATGTACAACTGCAAAGTAAGAAACATTCTAATTGGATTAGGTAGATAATTTTTGAGTCATTCATTGAATGATAAATCACTACAAGTGATGGAGATACACGATTTAAATAACGGAAAATCCAATATTTGAAAATTGTATCTAGAATGACTGGAAAAGTGGAAACAAGGCCATATATAATTTGCTCATTATGAACAAATCCAAAATCCTTGTAGACAAAGCCAATCATCAGTTCCCAACCATGGGGCGAATGAAATCCGATACATAAATCAGTTAATAAAAGAAGAGAAAAAGTTTTTATTGTGTCACTTAAGTTATATATGAATTCTTGAACCCAAGAGTTAAGAATAACAAGTTCTTTATTTCTTACATTTTTAGTCTTGGGGTTTAAGACTTACAACTCATTTTTAAAGAAAATATTGGATTTTCTGAAAATATACACTATCATTTTTCACGAAACGGTTACAAATCCTTCTCATACAAACGCTTATAAACTCACCAACTTAATTGTTGACACTTTTCAAAATCACTTGTATTATCAGGAAATCAGTAAACAGATATTCAAAGAGTTTTGGAGGATGAGACGTCGTCGCATCTCGTTATTTATTTTTGTCTTATACATTTGATGTCAAGTAGACAATGTTTTGAGTACAATGTAAACTTATGAAATATTCAATACAATGGTTGTAATGCTTTGATCACTACTATTCATTTATTATAATACTATACATGAAGTCATCCGCCCCCAGATGTTTCCGCCGTTCTGGTTTGGGGGTGTGACAATATAACCCTTATCGCTCAAATTATACATTTCAACTGATCACCGGGGTCATAATAACACCATCTCATGAAATCTCATAACACATACTCGAGATATATCAACCCTCTATAAACGATTACATAAACATATTTAGGTAAAATAGGATAAAATATACATCCGTTAATCCCGTAAATCGACTTACGTATTCCCGTTCACTAGTACGTTACAACAATAATGATTTCCCCAAAACACCTCCCGAGCCACTCTCTCATCCGCGTGTGCCAAAACCTCCCAAACGATACCAAAACACAACTATTTATAGCTGGGCGCCGCCACGTCGTGGCCATGATCGGTCTCCGAAAGTTCCACATGTTCATCTCTTTGCGACACATGTCTCACCCAACTACCACATGTCTTGATGATTATGCTTACCACCACATCATGTCATGTACACGACTACGTCATGCTGACCACAATTTGACCGTTTGACTTTGACTTACGTTGACTTTATTAAAATAGCAATGTACTTTCATCTCAACTTCAAACGACCATGACTTTCTCATACGAACTACATTTTCAACGATCTTTATATCCACACATTCTTCTTTAAAAGATCTATCACTTTCTCAGCTCCATTTTTCTAAACAGAAAATGTCCAATTTAAGGCAACTCTATTCTTTATTTCACTTACTCGTCTCATATCAATTTACATCGTTCGAAATAATACATGCTACGAAAAATAGGTGTTACAGTTTATGTGGAGGATCATTAGAAGACATGAAACCAATACTAAAGCCTCACATAAATCTTATTTAAGTTTCTGAAATGCCACTTGTTGTGCCTCCGACTATTTAAAAATTTAAGCTTTCCTTGTTAACTTAGTCAATGGTGTCGCTAAACCGAAAACGTTCTTAATAAATCATCGAAAATAACTGGTTAATTTGAGAAAACTATGGATCTCATAAGGGTTTTTTTGGTGGATTTGTTAGTTCATATTATTCAATTTCCCAACAAAAGATTTAATTTACAATAATTAGTAAACATATAATGTCATTTCCAAAATCTTAACAACTAACCCTAATTTGTGGTTTGATTCATCATCTTCTAAATCACCATAATATGAAGTCCATGTTTTGTATTGAAGATTTTAAGCTAGCAAAAAAGCAACTAAAGCTTGTTTTTATTTATCAAAGAGTCCAAAATACAAGAACATGTATGAGCTAAGGTTAACAACCCTATTTCAATTTAGCTATCAAAGAATGAAATCAATAAGAGCATTTTGAGTTTACATTTACTTTAAGTAAGGAAGATCAATCCTTGTGTTCTCATTTGATTTATCCTCCAATTTATTTCGATCAAGTTCAGGAACTACAAGAAGTCATCCCATTGCCTCTAAATCATTTTGGAGGTGTTTGAATGTTTTAATGGGAAGAAAATAGTCGACTTGCCCTTTTATCCATGTTGTAGAGAGTTCGACCCCAAAGTACCCTCGTGTTTTGGTTTAATATGCTCAATATAGCAATGTACTTCATTTAAAACACCCTTTTAATGGATTTTAGGCACCTCGACACCAAAGAACTATCGTGATTTCAAAAACATGGTTGTGTGTTGGTAAAACATGCATTTTTAAGCAATGTACTTTCATTAATTTAAGTCTAGTTCAACTTCAACTGTGCGTATCTTTCACAGATGGATTTTTTTTTTAGCCAATTTTTTCGCTCATACGTTCTATATTATCATGGCTACATTAGAAGACCAAAATTTAGTCATTTATACCTCATTAGGTCCGACTTTAATAGTCACAAATATCGGCTAGCAGCCAATGAGTTTGTTTAGAACTAGCAAAAAGTTCTCTTTCAAAATAACACTACTTTCTCAATAGATTAATCTATCAACTTTAACCATGGTTTTTAATACATGATCAACTTCAAAAGAACAATTGCACTCATTTCTCATATTATTACAAATTTTAGATAACATGTGATATATCGCTATACCGAAACCACCTTGCTCTTACACCAACTATACATACCTAATCCAATGCCATGCATATGTTTTAATCTATCGTCACACCCTAAAATCTTTCACTTTGTAAAACACTACTGAGTTATGTATCATAGAGTACTTATGTGACTTCTTGCTGTGTGCGTCCAACCTTCCTTTTCAGTGAAGTTTACGGCTCATCTACCACATGCATGAAGAGTACTTGACCGTTAGTGATACTGAGCAAAGACCTCCGACCCCATAAAAACACGACGTATCATCATGTAATGTCTAATTGTTCATTCCATGTGGTTGTTGACTATGTTTTCTATGAATTTAAGTTTTTAAATCCCTTTTATAAGGGATATCACAATGCCCAAAGGACGCAACATGAAGGGGGACGAGAGCCATGAGGAAGCGATATCGCACACGAACACCACCCATGTTGTTTAGGTACCATCAGATTCCGTTATGCACATGATGATGCAATTACAACACTTCAACAACTAAAGAATTTCATACAAAGTAATAATGCAAACCAAAACAAAGAAACAATCAATTTACGTGGTTTCACACAATTAAGATGATCGGTGCATCCACAACAAACACGAGTCAAATTTGTTATCCAAGAAAACTACGTCAAATGTTGGTACCCCAGAGTTGGGATTAGTATGAACCATATCCTCCAACTTAAATTAAATGACATGACATGAGTCTTAATAAAATATGTTGTGAATTGTTGTGAAATGTTAATGATTTAATATGAACAAAAAAAATATTTGTTTTCTGGAAAAATCGTTCAAAGTAAAAAAATAAAGTAAAATAAAATAAAATTAAATTGTCTTTTTTACGAATTAGTTTAAAGACAAAAGCTTTTTTGTTTTGATGTGAAGGAAATATTTGTATTAATTTAAAAATAATCGCCACCCAATGGCCTTGATATCATAAACACAAGATTTGAATCGAGTAAAAACCTCTTTCGCAATCAACACTATCTTTTCCCAATTTCCAACCTTCCCTTTTTCTTGTTGAAATCTCTTCAACACCCATTTTCGCAAACAATTATTGGGGAATAAATTCTTTACAATCATGAGTCATAAGCATTTACATGAACTGTTAAGAGAAGATCAAGAACCATTTCAGCTCAAGAACTACATCGCCGACCGCCGTTGTCAGCTCAAATCCACAACCAGCAGAGACACCGCTCTTAACCCCAGAAAACGAAAACCCTTAATCCAATCCACATCTGCTTCCACCACCGCTCGTAATTTCTGCATCAACCACGTCTGTCTATTATCGTTCCATGATTCGCCAGATGTTAGGAAATCACCGTTTCTTGATTTCTCTTCGCCGGCGATTAAGAGCCCGTATAATGGCAGAAGTCCCAACAACGCCACCGTTTTCCTCCATATTCCATCCAGAACCGCCGCCATGCTACTCGATGCCGCCATGAGGATCCAGAAGCAGAAGAAGCCTACTTACAAACCCAAATCCGATTCATCCAGGAATGCTGGGTTCGGGTTATTCGGATCTCTACTCAAGAGGTTGAAGGATCGGAGAACGCGAATAAAACGCCGTGAAATCAGCTTATCTTCACCGCCGACGAGCAGAAACCGGAAAAGCGACGTCGTCGGAAGTGGTTGCTCATATAATCATGATAATACTAACAGGCTTACTAGTGCAGATTGGTCGGAAAAGTCGTCGGATTTGGAGACTTCATGTAGTTCATGGTCTATTCATGATTCAGAAGAGATTGAATTTATGGGTGAAAATGACTGTTTTGCTTCCACTGAAAAGTGCTTCTGTTCAAGCCCTTCAAGTCCTTTTCGTTTTTCTCTTGAAAAAAGCCCTTCCTCCGGCCGCCGGACACCGGATTTCATTTCGCCGGCGACGTCTCCAACTCACCACCTGCAACAGGTTTTGGCTTTCATCCATTTTTACACATGTTTTAATAAAAATTAATTTTTTACGTTTTTTAAGTGGTAGTAATCACTTTAGTTTAAACTTTAAACATGCTTGAAATCGCTAAAGGACCGAGTCTTGGTTGACTGAGTCAACTCGTTAACTCAGTGGAGGATCTTGGTGTCATGTAGAGAATCTGGGTGTGGATGTGGTTTCTGATTTCCATGGCAGAAATATGTGAAATGACAAAAACACCCATGATCGACAAGGAGACATTGAACCTAATAGGGGTGTTTATGCCATTTACTATGTTTACACTGCCGCAAAATCTTCACTTAAAACAAATCTTGTCTATTGTCTAAAGATTAATAAAATTCCCAAAAAGGACAAAGCAAAAATTTGGCATTACATTTAGATACATCCATATTGATAAATCCAAACACACTTTAATCGCATGTACAAAGAAAAGTCAGCATAACTTTTCAAGATTCACCTAGCACTTTTCTAATTTCAAAATATGCCCTTGAAATTCAAAAAGTATTACAATTTGGTCACTTTTATAGGAGAAAGAAGATTACCAAAATGAGAAATCTCAAGAAATTAAGTTTCAAGAGGAGGACGATAAGGAACAGTGTAGCCCGGTTTCCGTGTTGGATCAATTGTTTGAGGATGATGAGGAAGGTTATGATCTTGAATGCAGTTATGACAACGTACAGCGTAAGTGAAAATTTTCAAATTTAGTATAAAAAAACATGTGTTTTTACTATTTTATCGATTTCTCCATTTAACCGAATTTTCGTAATAATTAAATAATTCCATATTTTTACCGTTTAAAAAAATCATTTTTTTTCTGGGTTATCTGAATTTGATAACAAAACAAAAAAACAAAAAACATAGGTGATTTCACAATTTTATTTAGAGAAATTAAATATCCTCCTATTTTTCTTCCTATGTATTTTCCTACTAATTTAAAATAATGATAAGTATTTTCCTACTAATTTAAAATAATGATAAGTGTATTAAAATATTATTAATTTTATCCAAATATGACAAATGTCACCACCATTTCACATGGCTATGGATAAAACTATAAGTAGAAAGAAAAATGTATTAAGCGGCTGATAAGAATAATTATGTGTTTCAAATCGATAAAATGGTGAAAATATTTTCTACCTTTTAACATTTTGTCTTTCTTTAGTAGCATGTATATATGAAAAATAACGATGAAAGAAATAAAATTTTGATGGGTAAATCGATAAAACGGTAAAAAATATTGTTTTGTAGTTTTCTACCTTTTTTAAAACTAGGCAACCACGAAAAATGGTTTTTTAACCGTTCAAAAATATAATGATTTAATCATTACACAAAACAAATTTGGCATTAAAAGCACTCCAACAAGAATTGTCCAATTACGAATCACGAATATATGATTCAAAAAGAAAAATTAATGCACAAAACAGTTAAATAAATAAATTAATAATATCATATATATATATAAACAATTAAACATGTTTGTCTCTTTCACCAAATCTATTTGATGACAATGGAAAATTATTCGTGGGATCCATGCATTCATCATATTTACAGCACCTGATGGTTGTACATTTTAAATCGAAAATATGATTACATTTTGACTATAAAATGCTAGTTTAACATATACGCATATAAGTCAATTAGGCATTGGGCTTATATAATAGTTTCCCTTTTTTTATAGAATTATTTACTAATTAATATTACAATAAATTTAAAAAAAACTCTAAAATATATTATTTACTATTTTTTATTTTACAAAGTACACTTACAATAACTATTTTTTAATACTGTTTATTTGCAATATTGTTTTGTAACTTTATTGTCATATGTACTATTTACTAACTAGTTAAATTATATAAAAAAAGTGTTCATAAAATGTTTAATGTTATAACTTTTTAACCAAAAGAATCGATGAAAAAGACCGACCCCTACTGATTTTTTTTGAAACTGAGCTCTCAGTACTAAAGGACGAATAAAACTTTAGCCAAGCACACACTCTCTCTCCTTAGTTAATATATTAATAAATAATATTGAGTCAATTACAAATTTGGTCCCTACGCTTTCTAAAAATACAAGTTCAGTCCAAATTTTCAAAAATTCCCAATCATCATAATGTCGACCTTCGCATTTCATTGCGGATACAGTCCGTTCTTTATATAAAATTAACTTCAAAATACGGAAAAACTTGCAATTTTGAGTAAAGTATAGGGACCAAATCCACACCAAAATATAAAATGTGCATTAAATTGTAAAGCAAACGGACCAAATCTGGTTTTGGATTTATTAGTTAGGGTTTTATGCACAAAAGTTCCATTATTTTGAGATTTTTTTTTTTGATGGAGTCATAAATTTTTTTTTGAACAGTAAAGTTCCGATTATTTAATATTTTGTCCACATTAAAGAAAAATTCATTTTTATTTTAGCATGAAATGATAGATTATCATGTAAAATTAATAATCACAATTTTTCTTTTCAAATTTTTTATTTTAGGATTTTATCAATTTTTTTTGTCTAAAACCTTTATTAGTTTTTAAATAGGACCATTTTGACTAACTTTACATTTCAAGTTGCACGTTCTAGCTCTGGAAAAGTAGTACGTTTTATATATGATCTGTCACATAAAGACAGTGGAACCCATTGAAACTGTATGAAATGCCAGATCTACCCTTTTCTATTTTAAATTTGAATTCAACTTTGTAAAATTCTATATTTGTATCATATGACCAAAATCTTTGTGGGGTCAACTTTTACAGGAGCAAAACATAAACTTTTACAAAAACTCCAAAGATTCGAGAAGCTCGCAAAGTTAGATCCAATCGAACTCGAAAAACACATGTCAGAACAATATGGTGATTACATTGAAGAAATTGAAGAAGATGATGATGATGATGATGATGATGATGAGATTGTTTTAAGTGAAATCTTCAATATTTTAGGCTTTAAAAACATTCCTACGCATATGAAAAAGCTTGTTTCAGATCTAATTGTGGAAGAAAGAAAGAATGAGATGGAATCGGAAGTGATTGTGAAAAGGGTTGTTAGAAGAATGGAATCATGGAAAATGGTGGAATCAAACACGATTGATATGATGGTGGAATTGGATTTTAGAAAAGAGAAAAGTGAAGGGTGGAAGAGATTTGATGATGAGAAGATTAGAGAGACTGGAATGGAGATAGGTGTCGCCATTTTTGGGGACTTGACGGAGGAATTAGCTCAAGAACTTGTTAGAGTTTAGTTGAATAATTACATCTTTGGTCAAAGTCTAAATAAAAATTTTGTCTACTTTATGAAGTAAATTAGAGTGTGTTTTTAATTCTTATACTTGTTATTTTGTTGTAAAATAAGTATTGTATTTGTAAAAATATAAAAAGGACACCGAAGCATGTAATATTTTTGTGTATCTCATGCAAAAAAAAGTACAGGCTTTTTGGTGTTCTTTTGGTATTTTTGTAGATACACCGACAGTTTTGCAACGTAAGTTTAAAATGGATGGTAATCTAATTCGCTTCCGTGATGTAATATATTTTTTTTGGGAAATAAAGTTCTAACTTGTTAGGAGCTCCTATATTATACATATATAATATACACAAAATTGCAAAAATGGTACTTGTGGTTGGCAAAATTTTGTACCTTTGATCGAAAACGAAATGTTGGTGCTAGTTTAAAATTGAATATTTCAATTGTTTTTGGTCCCTATACACTTGAAAAGACGATTTTGCTCTTATAACTTATTTTTTAATTTTCTTTAATTGCTGAAATACAAATGTTAATTTAATTTATATTTTTTTTAACTTAAAAAATAAAAAAGGGCCTACCCACAATTTCTCTTTCCCTATCTCTCAACAAAAATGCACACACGCACTCAAGAAAGAGCATATCACCACTAGTGGCCGCCACCTCACCACCAATTGCTACCATCGTTCGCCACCACCATTGGCTGCCACCATTATCCACCATAAACATACAATCCTAACCTCACCCCCATCTTTCCTTCCTCATGCCGGATAAAACTTCCCCATCAACACTGCCCTTCTAATCGACTAGATCTGTCCCTACCTGAATGTCGCCACCACTATCTTTCAATGATTAGGGTTTTCAGTCGCCACCACCATCACCTTAGCATTGGTCGACAGAGGAGCTCCGCTTTTCATCGGACCACACAAATTCTCCATCGTGAAACCCTAAAATTTTTCCAACATTACCCCTGTAAACCATTGTTCTTGTCGATGATGAAGGTTAGATCGACATCCCCTGTATCGGATACTAGTGACGATGATGGAATATAGATCGATTTGGTGATGACGATAATGGTATGAAGGAAATTTAACTTTATCGGTGGTTTTGTGGTTTTCAAGATCCACACATATTGTAACATCCCGGAATAGCAAGAGTAAAGTTGAAGGGCTAAAAGAGTAAAATGGGAAGGAGCGACTCGGCGAGTCCACGAGTGGACTCGGCGAGTAGGGTCACGACTCTAGTCGCGTGTTAAGTGACCAACTCGGCGAGTTGGTGCTGAGTGGAGAAAACCCTAAATCTGGAGGTTGAGCCCTATAGAAAGAACATTATGTCTCCTCCCCAGCCTCCTTATCATCCCTTGAGTTCCAGAAGCCCTAATTTCGTGAGGAAACCCCATTGTTGAGTGAATTAGAGCTTGGAGAAGGCGCTTTAAGCTTGAAGATTGGAGGCTTGTATCAGGAAGCTTGGGGGAAACAACAATCTACAGTTGGTTGGGCTCATTCCAAGGGTAAGGAACCATTTCCTTAAGCTATTTTCTTCATGGGTTCATGTGTGGTGGTTGGTATGGCATCTAAAGTGAGATAGAAGCTTGGATCTGAGGATGCTACTTCAGATCTGAGCTTGTGATGGTCCTATATGTCATAAAGTCCCTGTTGATGAGTGTTTGAAGGAGCTAATTTGTCCCAAACCCTAGCCCTAGAGTGTAAAGTGCTTAGATCTCCTTGGATTCACGTAAAGTTTGCCACTTTACGTGATGAATGGCCTTAGGAAGGGTAGATCTATGGTTTGGATCATCTGCATGGCTTGGAAAGCCTCTGTATGGATTTAGACCCGGTGGTACTCGGCGAGTCACATGGGTGGACTCGGCGAGTTGGTTGAAGATGGCCTGGAACTCGGCGAGTTGGAAGAACAACTCGGCGAGTAGGTTGAACATAGCCTTAGACTCGACGAGTCTGTTCTTGGACTCGGCGAGTCTTGTCGAAGAGTCCCAATCTTTTCTGGTTGAGCCGTGAATCGGTGAGTCAAGGGGTGACTCGGTGAGTTGTGTGCGAGTGGACTCAGAGTTGTTGAACTCGGCGAGTCTCGGGGTGACTCGGCGAGTTGGGTCGCGGATTGAAGGAAATACTGAGCATGGGGACTCGGCGAGTCATCGGGTTGACTCGGCGAGTCATCGGGTTGACTCGGCGAGTAGTGTCAGTTAGGGGTTTACTTTGACCTTGTCTTTGACCAAGGGTTGACCAGTGGTTTCCAGGGGCATTTTGGTAATTGTTGGATATTGTTTTGAGTTCAGTGCCTTGGTGGTTGTCCAGTGGTGGAGATCGTATCAGTGATCGGAGCAGCTTGGGTTATCTGTTCAGTCGGCAGTTTCGAGGTGAGTTATCCTCACTATATCAACAGGGTCTGAGGCACCAAGGCCGACCCTTTTATCGGATTGAGATCTGGATATTTGTTGTATGTTATTGCTTTGATATGTTGCATCCTGGTAGCTAGGATGGTATACGTTAGAGACTTGTTTGAGATCGGTATCCTGAGATGTAGGGTGATGCTATGCTAGTGACCGATTAGGTCGGTATCCTGATTAGGATGATGATATGCTATGTGAACTGTTTGATCGGTTTGTTGACTGTGAATTGTTATATGATTGTATGTTTATGTGCACATGGTTGTTGGACTGGAGTTGGGTTGAGGCGGGTCTTGCTTTGTGCTGTAGGCCAAGATACCCAAGGCGGACCGGTTGTCCCGAAGGCCCAGCGAGCGGTCCGGATAGGCTGTAGGCCCCAAGAGGGCGGACCAGACATGCCGAGGCTCGAAGAGTGGACCAGGCCGACTGAAGGCCCGGTGCAGGCGGACCAATCATACTGTAGACTCAGAGAGTGGACCAGGTGGATTGAAGGCCCGGTGCAGGCGGACCAATCACACTGTATACTCGATGTATGTGGTTAGATTCGGAGAGTGGACCAGGTGGATTGAAGGCCCGGTGCGGGCGGACCAATCACACTGTAGACTCGAGGTATATGGCTAGACTCGGAGGGTGGACCAGGTGGACTGTTGGCTGGTGCGGCGGACCAGTCACACAGTAGACCCGAAGTGCATGGCTGTTCTGTGATCGGATATGTTATGGCATGTTATGCGTGTGTGGTATATGTGGTTGGTATTTTGGGGATATCTCACTAAGCTTTCGGGCTTACAGTTGTGGTTTAATGTTTTTCAGGTTCTTCAGGAGACCGTGGCAAGGCGAAGGCGTGATCGTACCGCTCCTCATGTTTTTGTCGTGAAGTGATTCTGGGAATACTTAAATAAATTGTATTGAAAACCTTTTGTAATAGCTTTAATGGAATCAGTTTTTTTTAAAAAAAATTTAAATTGGTTGGAATTTTTCGGTTGTTACAAGTTGGTATCAGAGCCTTGGTTTGAGTGAATTGGAGGAACACTCGTGTGACTCCAGTCTCAAATCGAGGAGAGTTTTCAAAAGAGAATTTAAAATGGTTTTCAAAATGAGTAAAGGAGGACACGGAGGTACGATCAGCTGGAGCCAGTAAGTAACCCCAAAATACCATACATGATATTGTTTTTGAGCTTTGTTAGAACAACATGCTAGTGCTAGGCTAGGTATCTTCAGGATTTCATGATAATGCTGCCTGATTTGTGATGCCTGTAGCCTAGGGTTTCCTTGTGGGAGATTTCCAGTGTTCCTCTAGTGGTGAGGGTTGAGCGCTTGTTTGTATGTTTCTCTAGGGCGTTGTGGTAGTACTTCATACAAATATGGGTAGGTGTGGAAGGCAGTATGGGCCCGTACTACTGAAAGCACAGGACCCATACGCGTATCAGGGAAACCATGACCTCTAGGGTTGGGTTGAGAGAGTTGGTTCCTGGGATAGTGGGAAGTGTCTGAGATTTTGTGGTATTTTTCAGTATGGAGATTCCGAGGCATGCTGGGAGTGGATCCGGATAAGGATCGGGAGCAGGAGAGGGAGTTCCGGGCGGGTCAGTACCGCCCGAGGTTATTGGTCAGATGAGCACATGCGAGTTGGATGCGAGGATTCGTGAGATCCTGCATGATGAGGTTGCAGCGTTGTTCCGGGCCGAGTTGCCGGAACTGTTTGGGTCGATCAAGACCGCCATGGTTGAGTATTTTGATGAGCGTTATGCAGCTCTCGCAGAGACGGTTGTCGCGGCGGCTACAACGGCTGTAGCAGCGGCAGGGGGAGGAGCTGTTCGGGGTTTTCAGTATCGGGACTTCGATAATACGAAGCCTTCCACCTTTGATGGAGTTCAGGACCCGATTGTTGCTATGAGATGGTTATCGGACATGGAGGGGTGTTTCTTTACGTGTTCATGCCCTGCTGATCAGAGGGTGAGGTGTGCTCTGAACCTGTTAAGGCTCGGGGCGAAGGATTGGTGGAGACTGACCACGGGGTCATATTCAGATGCGCAGAGGGCTGCGGTTTCATGGGATCAGTTCAGAGAGATGTTCAACACTCGCTATGTTCCACGAGTTGAGAGGGAGAGATTGGCTCAGGAGTTCCTTGAGCTGAAGCAGGATGCGGAGTCGGTGACTGAGATCACCAGGATGTTCACTGAGAGGGCGATGCTTTGCCCTGAGTTTGCTTCGGAGCAGGCTCAGATGTCTCGATATTTGAGCATGCTCAAGAGGGATATCAGACAGTTTGTGTCTACGCAGAGGTGCGAGACTTTGTTGGAGTTGCAGGAGGCCACCAGGCGGCGCGAGTTAGAGATTGAGTTGCAGATGCGTGAGTTGAGGCAGGCTCCGGTGCAGTTGCAGCCGACGCCAAAACGGTCCAAGACCGTTGATTCTAGAGTGGGGGATCTGAGTAGCCACACTTGTGGGAAGTGTGGAAGGAGTCACACCGGATTTTGTAGGTCCGATGGTACATGCCGCAAGTGCGGAAGGGAGGGGCACTATGCGAGGGATTGTCGGCTGTCAGCGCCGGTTCGGGATTTGAGGATTTGTTACCATTGTCATCAGGTTGGACATTTGAGGGTCAACTGTCCACAGCTCGCTGTAGGACCGGTGCAGGCTCCAGCACCGGCCACTTTGAGGATCACGGGTGGAGGTCAGGGTGGAGCTGAGCCCCCAAGGGCTCAGGGTCGTGCTTTTTAGCTTACAGCAGAGGAGGTCAGAGCAGTGTCGGATGCAGCTGCGGGTATGTTTCTTCCTTGATGTCTTATTATCTTGTGATTATTGTGGTGTATTGTTTATGTGCTAGTATCTTTGTGTGGTTCTCGGTGTGGTATTCGTTGTTATTTGAGGGTTATGGCATGGCTATAGGTTTAGTTTTGGGAGTTTCGTGGTTATCATTTATGGGGGGGTGGTTAGTGGAAACCTGGCATTGGTCTGAAGGTCGGGTAGCATCTGCTTTTTGAGGAGTGGTTAGCTGCAGATTGAGTTCTTTCGAGCGGGATAATCAGTGTTGATATGGGATTTTGTTAAGGTTGTTTATGCTTATGGGAAGCAGTCTGCGTGTAAGTGTTGGTTTTGTGCAGGGTTGTTTTGGGGTGGTCGGTAATGGTGACCGGTGTTTGATAGTTAGTGCTGTAAGTGGGGGAGAATTGGAAAATTCTCCGGAAGATCGATGAGCATGTGAGGTTGCTTAGCTGTTTGGGATTCAACAGTGTTCTGTCAGCCCAGAGTGTAGGCTGGTAGGAGCAAGTGCCGGGCATGCGGGGCGGGATACAGACCTAGAGCATTTGATTGTGGAGGGCCTAGGATCAGGCAGGGATCGATTATGTGTGATGGAGATAGAGTTCGGAACCCTAGAGGGCTAGAATAGTATGCATGGGAGGATTTCCCAGAGAGATAGCTCGGAATGATGAATGCTAGTTGAGCGGTCCGGATAGACTGGAGGCCGGTAGGCGTACCAGTCAGGCCGAAGGCTCGGAGGACGGTCCAGCCAGACTGAAGGCACAGAGAGCGGTCCAGATTGGCTGAAGAAACTGAGAGTGGTCCAGATTGGCTGAAGGCCTGGTGAGGCGGTCCAGTCATGCTGAAGACTCTGCAGGCGTTGTTAGATCGGTTCGAGGATATGGATTGTGTTTATGCGGCATGATAGAATTAGAAGGTTTGGCCCCGGGTATTGATCTTGATTAGTGGAGATTGTGCATGGGCTTGAGAGTCCCTGCGATCAGAGTCAGAGCATGTGTGCGGTTACGCTATGAAGGAATGGTGTAGCGTTGGGCGAGCACCGTGGCACTTGTCGGAGTGGAAAGGCGGCCAAGTGGATTTCCTTAGCAAAGGAAAGAGAGAGGAGTGTAACTCCAAGAGAGAGTGCAAATTCACGGAAGTGAAAGCGGCAGAGCAGAGTTATGATTATAGTGATCCAATTATGGGCTTCGAGCAGCATGATTGCGGCAGTGGCATAGAATCACATCCGGTTTGGGATGTCTGCTGAGGTCGCGGAAGGAATTTCGCGGGTTTAGAGCCAAGAGGGCTCGGAAGGGATGCAGGGAGGGAGTATTGGGCTCTCAGTGTGATTCTGATCAGGGAATTGTGTATGTAGTAGTGGTTCATCCTGGGGGATGTTTGGATATGTCGTCAGTGTAACGGGTTTTTCCAACCCGAGGGTGCTAGAGCTAGTTCAGCATGTGTATGTGATTGCAAGAGGAGAACTCTTGGGAGTTGCTCTGAAGAATGTGTCTTTCTGTCAGCAGAATGATTAGAGTTGGACTCGGATCGGGAATCCGGTGGTGCATGGTTATTTTCTAGCTCGTATGGGTCGAGTGATGGTTGTGATTTGGAGCAGTGTTGCATCATGAGTAGCACTCAGTTGTTAAGTGGAGTTATCAGAGGGTAAAGCCGGTTGCCGGCTCGAGACGGTGGTCAGGACACCGTAAGGAAGGAGAAAGAGAGTTTCTGGTTCTATGGTTGTATTTTGAGGAACGTGGTTGGGTTAATGCCAGGTGATGCATGGCAGGAGTATTTCTAAGAGTTGAGTTGTTGCACGCTTCGAGGACGGAGCCTAATGCAAGTGGGGGAGAATTTTAACATCCCGGAATAGCAAGAGTAAAGTTGAAGGGCTAAAAGAGTAAAATGGAAAGGAGCGACTCGGCGAGTCCACGAGTGGACTCGGCGAGTAGGGTCGCGACTCTAGTCGCATGTTAAGTGACCAACTCGGTGAGTAGCATGGGTGGACTCGGCGAGTTGGTGCTGAGTGGAGAAAACCCTAAATCCAGAGGTTGAGCCCTATATACAGAACATTAGGTCTCCTCCCCAGCCTCCTTATCATCCCTTGAGTTCCAGAAGCCCTAATTTCGTGAGGAAACCCCATTATTGAGTGAATTAGAGCTTGGAGAAGGTGCTTTAAGCTTGAAGATGGGAGGTTTGTATCAGGAAGCTTGGGGGAAACAACAATCTACAGTTGGTTGGGCTCATTCCAAGGGTAAGGAACCATTTCCTTAAGCTATTTTCTTCATGGGTTCATGCGTGGTGGTTGGTATGGCATCTAAAGTGAGATAAAAGCTTGGATCTGAGGATGCTACTTCAGATCTGAGCTTGTGATGGTCCTATATGTCATAAAAGTCCCTGTTGATGAGTGTTTGAAGGAGCTAATTTGTCCCAAACCCTAGCCCTAGAGTGTAAAGTGCCTAGATCTCCTTGGATTCACGTAAAGTTTGCCACTTTACGTGACGAATGGCCTTAGGAAGGGTAGATATATGGTTTGGATCATTTGCATGGCTTGGAAAGCCTCTGTATGGATTCAAACCCGGTGGTACTCGGTGAGTCACATGGGTGGACTCGGCGAGTTGGTTGAAGACGGCCTGGAACTCGGCGAGTTGGAAGAACAACTCGGCGAGTAGGTTGAAGATAGCCTTAGACTCGACGAGTCTGTTCTTGGACTCGGCGAGTCTTATCGAAGAGTCCCAATCTTTTATGGTTGAGCCGTGAATCGGTGAGTCAAGGGGTGACTCGGTGAGTTGTGTGCGAGTGGACTCAGAGTTGTTGAACTCGGCGAGTCTCGGGGTGACTCGGCATGTTGGGTCGCGGATTAAAGGAAATGTTGAGCATGGGGACTCGACGAGTCATCGGGTTGACTCGGCGAGTAGTGTCAGTCAGGGGTTGACTTTGACCTTGTCTTTGACCAAGGGTTGACCAGTGGTTTCCAGGGGCATTTTGGTAATTGTTGGATATTGTTTTGAGTTCAGTGCCTTGGTGGTTGTCCAGTGGTGGAGATCGTATCAGTGATCGGAGCAGCTTGGGTTATCTGTTCAGTCGGCAGTTTCGAGGTGAGTTATCCTCACTATATCAACAGGGTCTGAGGCACCAAGGCCGGCCCTTTTATCGGATTGAGATCCGGATATTTGTTGTATGTTATTGCTTTGATATGTTGCATCCTGGTAGCTAGGATGGTATACGTTAGAGACTTGTTTGAGATCGGTATCCTGAGATGTAGGGTGATGCTATGCTAGTGACCGATTAGGTCGGTATCCTGATTAGGATGATGATATGCTATGTGAACTGTTTGATCGGTTTGTTGACTGTGAATTGTTATATGATTGTATGTTTATGTGCACATGGTTGTTGGACTGGAGTTGGGTTGAGGCGGGTCTTGCTTTGTGCTGTAGGCCAAGATACCCAGGGCGGACCGGTTGTCCCGAAGGCCCAGCGAGCGGTCCGGATAGGCTGTAGGCCCCAAGAGGGCGGACCAGACATGCCGAGGCTCGGAGAGTGGACCAGGCCGACTGAAGGCCCGGTGCAGGCGGACCAGTCATACTGTAGACTCAGAGAGTGGACCAGGTGGATTGAAGGCCCGGTGCAGGCGGACCAATCACACTGTATACTCGATGTATGTGGTTAGATTCAGAGAGTGGACCAGGTGGATTGAAAGCCCGGTGCGGGCGGACCAATCACACTGTAGACTCGAGGTATATGGCTAGACTCGGAGGGTGGAACAGGTGGACTGTTGGCCGGTGCGGCGGACCAGTCACACAGTAGACCCGAAGTGCATGGCTGCTCTGTGATCGGATATGTTATGGCATGTTATGCGTGTGTGGTATATGTGGTTGGTATTTTGGGGATATCTCACTAACTTTCGGGCTTACAGTTGTGATTTAATGTTTTTCAGGTTCTTCAGGAGACCGTGGCAAGGCGAACGCGTGATCGTACCGCTCCTCATGTTTTTGTCGTGAAGTGATTCTGGGAATACTTAAATAAATTGTATTGAAAACCTTTTGTAATAGCTTTAATGGAATCAGGTTGTTTTTAAAAAAATTTAAATTGGTTGGAATTTTTCGGTTGTTACACATATAAATGGGGAAATGAGAAGGAAATCTTGTGGGTGGGTCTAGGTGGCGACGGGAGAGAGATAGAGCAAGAAGGAAATCGTGTAGGTGGGAAGATAACATCTGAGAGAGAGAGAGAGAGAGAGAGGTGGGTTGATTTTTTTTTTCATTTTATTATAAGAATAAGAAATAAATAAAAGAAATTAAAATATAATTATTTAAGGGGCATATTAGTCATTTTAGATGGGATGTGGACCAAAAACAGAAGAAAATACAATCATAGTGTGACAACCGTCAAATTCTGGTCAAGTCAAAGTCAATGAAAGTCAATAGGTCAAACCGATAAACTCATTTAGTGCTTGTATGATAGGGTATATCCTATGTGTTCTAATGTACAACCTTTTATCATAATATAAAGTACCACTCAGAAGTTTTAAATGTTCAGAAATTCTAAATCCTAACCAGGATGAGTGATGTAATGACTCTATAAAGCATTATTAAGTACCCTTCGGGGGTGTAAAACACTCATAACAAGGCATAATGGGGTTTGCGAACCATGCCTCATGGGGCCAAACCCTAATAAAAGCCACCGGCAAAGCCTCCCTCAATCTCTCTCGCTCAATCTCTCTCGCTCTCTCCCAAATCTCTCGCAAAATTTTTTCACAAACATCTGTGCCATCCCGACACTTCAATTCATTGAAAACTCCTTGAAACGGGAAGAAAATACGAAAAACAGCACAATAGGAGCGAGACCCTCTCAAGAGGCGAACCCTCCTGAGGAAGCGAACCCTTCTGATGGGACCTTCGTGCCTAGACGAGAAGTTTCGCCCCTAGACCCTCTCGCTTCGGACACCTTCGCTTGGCAACCGAGGAGATTCCCCCCTAAACCGACCAAATTCGCTTCGGAATCAAGGAGCGAACCTCTCTTTCGCTTGGGAGCCGACCTTCGCCTCAACAACTCTTGCTTCCAACCCTCCCTTCGCGTCTAACCCTCTCAGCCTCGCAGATTCGCTTCTTTTCTCGGTTTTTGACCACTTTTGCGTTTTAAGCCCGTTTTTGATGATTTTGACTGGGGATTTTCACCCAAACTCGTATTTTGACATATTAGACTCCATAAACCCATATTTTATTTCTATTTTGAAGGTTTATTTAAATATAAATCATATTTCACTTAGAATAACATATCAAGAGTACATCAAGTTACTCTTTGACTTTCTCATAAAGTTATGACACCAAGCCATCCCCACATCAACTTTATGTCACTATTCACCCTCTACCTATTCAAATCAATATCTTTCCTCAAACACTCCATCAGATTCCTTACTTAAATCCATTCACAAGATCCTCATTTCTCATACTCAAAGCCTTATATGTCCTTCCCTAAAACACATACACTTCTCTCTCTTTCTCATTCTCAGTTATGATCTTTTGACAAAAGTATTCAAGAGATTTCCCTCCATTCTTGGTAAGTTTTCTCCTTTAACTTCTAAATTTCTACACTTCTTCATCCAAATCATGGATCATTTACACAAATATTGCCATATTTGTTCTTAGGATCTTCAAATCCACAAGCATTCTCCAAGTGTTCTTGACTTGGAAACCTCCTTTCTTTAACCGTCCATCTCAGCGAATCACTCAAGGTGAGTTCATACCCCCTTCTTTTCACGTTTTCATCTAGTTTTATGGGGGAGAATACAAGTTACAACATCAAAACATGCTTAAACTCAAATGATAGCTTTCAACAGAAAAGTTATGGCTCAATCACAAACTGTTTTGACCATCTTAAACTCCATAACTTTCAAAACTGTTCAATATGCCAATATTTCAGGTTTATATCTTTCAAATGGATACTTGCACATGTTCATACAATTTTTCTACAATTTATGGTGATTTTTACAAAATTGTCTATCACTAATACAAAGATTTCGGACCACTCAGTGAAAATGGTCATTTTGACACTAGTTAGGAATCATTAAAAATCATAATAAAAATTGTGAGTATACTAGACACATTTTCTGAACTTCTAGAGTTTACGGATTTAAATTTCAATTCACGGTGATTTTTCTGTGATTTTTACGAAAACAGTGACAGAAAAGTAAAACTAGTTACAAACATTTACAAGTTCTTAACACTTTGTAATGTGTTGAGCAAAGTGTTTACCTATGATGACTACATATTTACTTGTGTTTTCTGTTAAGTTACACTTAGATAAAAGAAATACTCATTCATTATAAGGATTGTTAGTCATTACAAAAATACAAGATGAACTATAATAATTATAGTTTATGTTTTGATAGATTACTATTCACTATGAAAAGGGTTAAATTCTCACTACAAAAAGGGTTTTTCATTCACTACGTACATTCATGATAAGCTATAATAGGTATAGCTTATGTTATATCAACTCTATGAACTTACTAAGGAAGGTTGAATTGCTACTACCAAAAAGGTTTTTCAATTACACTATAAGTAAACTCATTAAATCCAGTTGTGAGACACTACTTCATTGTACTCTTAGAGTACTGATTAAAATCCTGTAGTTATAACCAGAGTGTCTTGTAGGGAAAGCATGGTACTTGTATATAGATCTATATTGGAATTGAGAACCCACACCTTAGCTGCATGCAACAGCTAAACCGGCAAGTCTGGGGTGACAAATGTCATAACATTCCAACGCCTGAAGAACGTCATAACAGGTTACTATGCCAATCAATACGGTTATAATAAATCACATAGGGAAATAACAACACACATAGTTTACAGGGATCTCTACATTCAAAATGGGTTTTATTTATATAAAACTGCATACATTATTATAAGTATGGAAAAATACTTGTACATTTCAGTCTTTGGGTCTTAAGACTGCAACTCATTTTTATAAGGAAAATATTGGATTTTTCTTGTGCATACACTACATTTACAAAGAATGGATTTCAATTTATAAGCAAAAGCTTATTCACTCACTAACGTAATCATTGACACTCTTTCAAAATTTACTTGTATTCTCAAGTAATCAATAAAAACAGGTGCCTACCAACTTTTAAGGATGAAACGCTTCGTCGTTAGATCAAAACATTATGTCATTATATTGTAATCGATTTTGAAACATGTAACTTATGAAATCATGTAAATTTCCCAATTATATTTATGATGGTTGTATTTACTTTGATCACTATTGTACTCGTTGTTGTGATACTATACATGAAGTCCTCCACCCCCGGACGTTTATGCTATCCTTGGTTTGGGGGTGTGGCACATAGGGACCAAAACCAGACAAGGTATCTAAAATTGGACCAATGGTGCACCAATATTTCGTTCTTGACCAAAACTACAGAACTTTGTCAACCATAGAGACTATTTTGCAATTTTGTCTTATACATATCTCGTTAGAAATATTGTATTAAGTTGAAGCATTAGTTTATAAATTAGTAAAAGAATGAGAAATATCTTTCTACTTTTCTTCCTAATTATCTTTCTATCCATGTAAAATAATGATAATTGTCTTAAAATATTATTAATTTCATCAAAATATGACATTTGTCACAATTTTATATGCATATGAAGATAAATAAAAAGAAAATATAGGAGGACATTTAATTTCTCATAAAAATATATAGGAGAATTGAGTTATCTAACTTGAGATGTCAAAAACCACCGTGGTACTCGACTATGTGGGATCTATTTCTATACAAGAGTATTTTTACAATTTTTTTGGGTTTGTGGGCGGGATCAGGGGCGGGTACTACTCCCATTTAGTTTTCGGGGTCGGGGGCAGGACGTTCCGTCCCGAATACCCCGCAGGGGTCCCGAAATAATTATCCTATATTTATTATTTATAAAAATAAATATTAAACTTAGAGTACTAATTGTGTAATGTATGTTTTATATTTTGATAAACAAATAACAAATTTTATATTTTATGGTAAAAATGACCAATTAATCAGAAACAATGTATCCTGGAGATACTTTCGGGATACCGAAGTAGCATTTAGAAGCATATTCTTTTTGTGTTATTTTTTTTTTCTTTTATGCATTCTGGAGAGTAAGTTTTTGTAAATTTTTTTTGTTTATAATGAGCAATTAAAGCTTGATCATTTTCTATGTAAAAAAAAAATAAACTTTGTGCATTCATTTTTGTGTTTTTATATGGTTTTTTTAAATAATTGTTTGTATTGCAAAAAATAACAAGTAAAAGTAATAACTACATAAACTTAAATATGTTTTAAATAGTACTACAAATGGACACCTACTTTTTATTTGTACCCCCATGCAATTTTGCTATTCGCTTTCAAAATGAGATGGCCCATGTTTTTTTGGTTGAACCTTTATCCTCAAAGATTTTGTAGCAAGCAATATTTTTGGGAACCAACATAAGAACACTTCACACTCCATTTTAATTCCAGACTGTTGTGGCATGTCTGTGTTATTTACAAAGGTGGTTTTAAGAGTCTAAAGGGGGAGGGGGGTTACATCAACGGGTTTGGTACCCTAATAATTGATACCGACTATGAGTTTATGATACGAGCTTATATAACTATAAATCAGGATTCATTTTCTAAACAATAACTATCCACCTAGAAACTATCGTATATAGTCATTGTGAATGTCTTAAAATCCCAAACTCCTAAAAACTAGTGGGCATGTGATATATTGATAGGGGTTTAAGGTTAGACGAAAGGTTGAAATTAAGTAATCATCAGATAACATTTTCTTATAAATGACTATTACTCATGTATTGGCCGTGAAACATAAGTATAATATATTGTATCAAGATTCATCAGACATTTTACACCAATCCTTTACATCTGTGTTGAAAGTTGTCGGTACAAATGTCCAGCGAGCATCATTCGTTCTTCGCTCTATCTTTAACGAAATCCACAAACCGATGTGTTGTTAATCACCACATGTGCACAATAAAGTAACCTAAGTGAATTTTTAATATGTAATGATCACATACATATATAACATATATCACATTCCAACCAACCTGAGTCATATTCTCCATATAAGCGCATCCAAAAGTCCATCATCGGAATATAAATGAGAAAAGGATGGCGAAACTCTAATGAAATATGTAATGTCCCAAAATCTAAGACTAAAATTTTCATTTTTAAAATAAAAAAACATCCATTTTAACACAATTCATTCGGGGCAACCATTATTCGAAAATCAGAGTTAAAGAAGACAATGCGGAAACTTAAATCATAAATTTGCTTGATGTGTGTGTACAGTCTCGCCTTCGCAATTTGATACGTACGTGCAAAATATTTAATCTACAACTGTAAGCACAAATCTTAGTGAGTTCCCCAGAATATCTCATACATCATAGCATAATAATCAACTATGGGTTATCAGCAACCCTGAGGACTATCTATCAACGGTCCTAATGGGCTAACATCACACCTTATGTAACACCTCAAATTTAGCCAAAAATTTTCATTTGTAATTTACCAAAAATAGGGGTTCACAAGCGAAGTTATTAAATACATAATTATCCAAAACAACTAGTACTTGATCCAAAAGCAAAGCCCAACTTCGACACCCCTCATATTCCTGATCAAAAGGAAGTCGTGTGCTTTCATTGTGGCCAAAAGGGCCAATGGAGAAGAAGCTGTTGGGTTTTGATACGAAATGGAAGTTTGTTTTTCACAAAAACTGTCAACGACAAACTTTAAAAATAACAAGTTTATTTTTTAGTTCATAACAAAACCGAACCATCATGGATCCATTTATAGAGGTTAGAATGAAATAAAACCGACCATAGGATGTTTTAGAGATAACCTTTGAAGCCTTTGAACCCACTTGGTTTTGGGCTGTTGATGAAGATAACAAAAGATCAAAGTGTATGATCTTCTCTACAAGTATCCACCATCAAGCGTAAGGCACTTGGAATGCTAGTTCCTTCTTGTATTCTTGAGTTTCTTAAGCCTTTAAGTGTGTAACGCAATTAAGAACTAAAGGGAACAACTCAAGAGGTCTTCTAAACCACCAAACTAACTTCAAAAGAGAGAGAGAGAGAGAGGGAGAGATGAGTAGAAAACCCACTGTTTTGGAGAGAAAGAAAGGAAGAAGAAGAGCTTCACTCTTGCAAAAATGCAAGCCTTATGCAGAAAGAAAGGAAGAAGAAGAGCTTTACTCTTGCAAAAATGCAAGCCTCATGCATCTCTTATATAGCTAATGAAAAGTAAGGCCTAACCATTAAAATAATCTAAAGTAATGGTAGCCTTTAGAAGCATAGGAGACAAAAGGTGGAAGGTTAAAAAATCAACCTCCTACACCATCATTATGCCTTTTAAAAAGTAAGATTCTTTATTTTTTTATATAAAATCCAAGTTTATAAAATATAAACTTTGTCTTTAGGTAAAAGACAAAAGAATCCAACTAATCCAAAATGTTGTGCATGACTTATTAATTCATACTATATGAAATAATAACTAGTAATACTCTCTTATAATTATTATTTTCACAAAACAATAATTATTCCCTAATTAAAATACAAGAATCGATATTATTTAATAATAATCATATTAATAATAAATATACAAAATGTGTCAACTTGATAAAGGTGTGACCCTATAGGATCATATATTATTAGCAATATCACTCCATAATGATTCGTTGGCATATAAATCCAACAATCTCCTACTTGCAGAAGATTCATTATAGACTAACATAGACAACAGCTGACGTCTAGCAACGGGCTACTACCCCTAACAACATATGAAAGGTGTCATCTCATTAATAGCCAATTCCAGGAGCTCTAAGCCGCAATTGTTACTAAAGGTGTGGTATCAATTGTTCCCTTGTCTTAGAAATCATGTCGAACATGAGATATGGATCGCGATCAATCTTATTTACTGCTCAACTTTAACTAAGGCCTTAGATGTCATGCTCTCAACGAATAAGAGGGATAAATCCCATCTTGACTACATACGCCCATCAATGTAGTTCATGTCATACCAAACGATGGCTCTTATGACTACCTTTTACGAAACAACGGTAAACCATGTCAAAGCACAATAATTCCTACACCTCAAGTCCTAAATATGTATCTCAGGTCTAAGAATACAAAGATCATCTTGTCTACATATGCCTATCAATGTAGTTCATGTCATACCTAAGGATGACCCTTATGACTGCTTTTTACAAAACAACATTAAACCATGTCTAAGCACAAAAATCCCTACACTTCAAGTCCCAAATATATATCTTAGGTCTAAGATTCAAAAGATACAACCTTGATCAAAACATCACTCTTGACTACGATCCATAAAGTGGTTTTGATGCGAGTCAAGTATAATACTTATTCTCCTAATCAAATACCTATGAAGTTGGTAGCAGCTCTTTGTCATTCTCATCTCCATGAGAATCCACCAATCCACTCATATTAGTTTTAGCTCATAGATGCTCCCACAACTATGAACGACTTTGGACATTTAGAATAACCTAGTTATTCAAGGATTTAAACATGCTAATATAGAACATAAGAATTATTTAATGAAAGACTCATATCCAATATATCATTAATTACAATATATGTTGCTCTATTGTTCCAATATCTAAATACTAAATTTCAATCAAATGCATCTACTTGTATCAACAATGCTCTATAGCACCAGCTTGACTTTCATGCTTTAGCTAATGAAGCAGCTTTGTTAAGTAGATTTGACAAACTTGATTTGTGTAAACTTTGCGAATACAATCATTTTCAGTTTTATGTATAACTTATATATAAAGAAAAACTATTGAGAATGAATTAGATGCTTGAATTTGACTTAGATACCAGTACTTGCGTAATGGGATTACTCATAGTCATAATGAACTATACATTAAGCATCTTTGTATGTGGTTCTCCAAACAAAGAGGTACTCTAACTCTAATGTGTAATTATAATTAAAATCTACATGGAACCACTATCCATGTAACTATTTCTTCATTCATAATGAGGATACGCCCGATTGTGACTCAGAGTCATCTCAATCTATTTGAAAATTTATCACATGTGTAACAACTTTAAACAAAGCTTTCTTTCAAATACTCTGTTGACTAGGAATATTTCTCTAGTTCTCGCAAGTACTTTGGAATATTCCTATAAGTCACACAATGAATTTTTCTCGGATTATACTAGTATCATTCGTCATGCTCTAAGCATTTGACTTATTTGGCCTTTATGAATAATTATATGATTAATCCAATTGCATCAGCATACGAAATACAATCATATTATCTAGTTCAAAAACATTTGCACTAGGATTTTTCTCAAAATCATGTCATATGGTATTTGATAAGATAACTTTCTCAGAGTCCTTTATCTTAAGCTCCTTTAAGATCCTTGATAATTAATGCAATTTTACTTAATCCTTTAAGTTGCCATGATCTATCTATATAGATCCTTATTCCATGAATTAATATGTCGACTGCATATAACATTAGGAATGTTACTGCGCTCCCACTAGCTTTATGGAAAAACATAAGAGTCATCTTGATTTATAATTAAATCACACTATGTAATTATCCTATAAGAAAGAAGATTCTTACTTTGAGATGTTAGCTTAAATCTTGGAAGATTTTCAATCATGTATGTTTTCTCCCCTGAAAACTCACTTACTCTTTATAGTCAAACTATATCGAGGAAGATTAATCAAACCTATACTTGATAGTCATACATGAATGCATATCTATGTGTTTTATTAGTTTCTGATCAACTATTGAGCAGATTCAACAACAGTTGAAAATTGGCTAGTTCCAAACTATGATGCATTTAGCTTATGGATCTTTAGCTCTTAAATCTACAAATTGCTCCCACTTAGAAAAAACACTTTCTAATCACTTGTCTCATGGAATGACAATTAGTGGGATTAGTTGAAACTTCATCCTAAACAATCATTTAGGATAATCTGCATAAATGTAGTTAGTAGATACTAGAATGGTTAAGCTTATTGTCTAACATGATCTCAATGACTCCATATCTTTTAGATAAGGATAAAACATTCGTCCTTAGTCTAATATAAGTATCTAATCCACTTGTTTAGTTAGAAATATATATTCAATATATATTTGTTGCAGTGAGCATAATTTCAAAATTTTGTAAAGTAAATAGTTCTTTTAAAACATCATACAATAGATTGCAAGGTCTATTTATATCCTATTAAAAAACTTGTACTATCGACATTGAGCTAGTGGCTAGGCGACCCTATCCCACTAGAGAATATGAAGGCTACCTCGAATATCAAAATATATATTTAAGTGACCAGGTGATCATGTGCCGCAAGAAACATACTAATAACAAGTGAGTGGCTTTGTCGGAATGAGTTGTGAATCAATTCCACAACTCCTTAGATGTTCCAAGAAGACATGGTTTACACAAATCATTTTATTTATCACAACAAAAGGTTAATGATGATCCCATTAAGTCATATTTCAATCTTCACTATGAAAATTTTGATCAAATCAAAAGGTTTCATCAACGACGAGTAAAATTCATCAGTGAAATTGATTAAGTATCTATCACCAAATATATTCATGGATTGAAAAAGATTACATACATCACTTATGTATAACTCTTTGTCAAGCCTTTTGTTCTTTAACTACTAATAGATAAAGACACTTGTGAATCCTCTTCTCAAATAGGATCCACATTTATCAAATGAATCAAGCTCATTTGCCTTCAAAAATTCATCCTTTTGAAGTTGGTATATGTATTTCTTATTTATATTGTCATGATGATTATGAAATAGATAAGTTAAAATCAAATACCCTTTGATTATATAGGTATTATGATCAGAACTACTAATTTAATAAAAGATTAAAGATTTACTTCATAAATAACATTATGAGAAAATATTCTTTAACACATAATACATCGTTTCAGAACATGAATGTGAACATCCATTAAATGATAAGTAAATCTAGATTTATTCATAAATTACAACTGTTACATGTACCTATAAGGATAGGTACAATACATCTATTGTTTAAATAAAAGACTATAACAACACTTGTTATATCTTCAACACGAAACGCCATTCGTTTATAATCAGTTGATTATTTCTTCCAATCATCGACTTATAATATCAATTATTAGTTTCACTTTATGTATAATATACTCAAGTAAATGATGAAAAATAAATAGTTCTATCATATAAATATCTGAACTCTTGTCCAAGTCAGGCTTCTTCAGCTCGAAGAGATGAGAGGAGCAATTCCTCCTTTAGTTTCCCGTTTCTTCCACAATAGAAACAATACTAGTCATTTGGCATTTTCTTGATTTCTGGGTTTATGCCGTATTTCCCTTAACTAAACTATAAGTCTATATGAGTGCATAATCTTTTAGACTTCCATTTATTCAATGCTTGAAGAGAATTGAAGTTATTTCTAGTGTTCTGATTGAATATTTGTTTTACTTGATGACACATCTGATATGTTTCATAATTATCCAAGACTTTCTGCAAGTCAAGGTTAATCACTCCAGTATGATATAAGACACATCAACATCATCACAATAATACTTCTATCAAAGTATCATGACCAGACTAACTGGTTGCAGAGGTTACTTAGGCATGAGATCTTTTAGTATATATAATTTCTATTTATCTTAAAGGTATAACCTCAAGATACTATACCAATTATAGAAATTATAACTATCAAATGTTACTGTTTCTTGAAACTCAACAAGAGAGAGATTATGCAGGGCGTAAAATTATTAACAGTTATCAACACAATTTAACAAAGTTTCATTTAGTATTTTCAATATTTAGTCTTTAAAAATTACTACCTCATATTGTTTCTTAGAACATTAATTTATTAAAGTCTAGGATCCAAGTAACGAAACAAGTAAATGGTTAGACGATCTTTATCTCTTGGTAGCGATTACCGATTGCATACGATATGTAACTCCTAGATTATGGGATCCTAAACAACTATTGTTTATCTTGGCATGTTTATCCCATCTATGCCTCAAAACTCTTATGCTTAGGCTACCTTTATCACATAAGAAATTGATCAAATCATCCATTTAAAAAACATGTAAGTTCTATTTCACAAATGGTTAGGTGACTTTATCCCATAAGCAAATACAAAAACATCTTGACTATTTCTGACAACTCAAATGAATAAGGTGACCTTAAAATCCATATGAACTACACAAAAATCCCAAGTGAATTTTAAATGGATTGCATAGAGTTGAAGTTTTGTAAATAAGAGTTTATATATGTTTTATAATTATAGTTTATAACAACATGGTCTCATGAATATTGCAAGCATCCAACAATTCATGTACCCTTTTGTAAAATTCATATCACTTGTTATGAGGTTCTTTAGGTGCCAAATAAAACTTCATTTTATTTTCCATTAACCGCGATCTATTTTAAACTAAAATCCGGTATTTTAAAGTTTAGTCATAGATCGGTTTTAAGAACTAGTAATAGTCTTAATAAAACTATATTTTATACTTAAGAATTGGAGTTTTGGATGAGATATAAAATCATTATTTTAAATATCCTTTTAACAATCAAAACTTATGACTTCATGAATTTATAGAATAAATTCATTTTATTTTATAAACTCAATTTTATGCATCTTATGATAAAAGTCATATTTTGATAAACCAAAAGTTGGGTGATGATACTTATGTTTTAAATCTCATTTAGCATGCATAAAACATAATATCAAGATGTTGCGTTATGTTGAAAACACCAATATCATATATTAAGTTTCGATGTAAAAAGTAATCACTAGTTTTATTATTTGCCGTTATAACGCTATAAACCGATTTTAGTGTTCTTAATAAAAACTCCTTATTTATTATAAAGACATGGAGTTCATATAAAGTTTAAACATCTTTAAACCATTTCAAATATTTTAAAGTTGGGTATCTATAAGTTTTACAATAAAACTATTTTCAACAAAATTTGAGTTTTAACCGGTAAACCGGTAACCGGTAAAACGTTTTTATAAATATCTATTTATAAACATCTTATGTTATCTTTTAAATATTTTTTACTCAAACTCCAAGTGATATTATCTTATGAAAAAATGTTATTTGACATGTAAAAACCATTTTCATACATAAAACAATAACACACATTCAATAAAAAATAAACATCACAAGCATACATTATAATATATATAAACCAAGTCATGTCTAGTAATAATTTTTGTGAGCCATCACAATAATTATTAAATCTTTCCTAAATGACTTAAGAGACACTTCAAAAGGTCTTCAAGGTGGTAATTTCTTCATCTTGTTATATTTAAAGTAAATACAACTAGTGTAATTAATTTATTACATTAAATCAACAAATGAAAAATACGTATTTATCTATTACATCTTATGAATAAATAAATATCATCAAAATGGCTTGTTGATACACAAAAACATATCAAATATTATAACAAACAACTATTTGTTTTTTTAAGGCAACTTTTATATAACCAAAATGCATGAAAAATGGTTATATATAAAAATAAACAATTTTAACCAAGAAGTTGTCATAGAAGACAAATATGGATTTTTCTTAACCAAAAAAAATCCATGCTTGTTTTCCAAAAACCAAAGATTATCAAACATAAAAAAAAAATCATTCTAACATATAAAAGATGGCTCTGATAACACTGTTGAGTTTTGATACGAAATAAAAGTTTGTTTTTCACAAAAATCGGCAACGGAAGACTTTAAAAATAATAAGTTTATTTTTTACTTCATAACAAAACCGAACCATCATGGATCTATTTATAGATGTTATAATGAAATAAAACCAACCATATGATGTTTTAGAGATAACCTTTGAAGCATTTGAACCCACTTGGTTTTGGACTATTGATGAAGATAACAAAAGATCAAAGTGTATGATCTTCTCTACATGTATCCACCATCAAGAGTAAGGCACTTGGAATGCTAGTTCCTTCTTGTATTATTGAGTGTCTTAAGCCTTTAAGTGTTTAACTCAACTAAGCACTAAAGGGAACAACTCAAGAGGTCTTCTAGACCACCAAACTAACTTCAAAAGTGAGAGAGGGAGAGGAGTAGAAAACCCATGGTTTTAGAGAGAAAGAAAGGAAGAATAAGAGCTTCACTCTTGCAAAAATAAAAACCTCATGAATCTCTTATATAGCACATGAAAAGTAAGGCCTAACCATTAAAATAATCTAAAGTAATTGTAGCCTTTAGAAGCATAGGAGACAAAATGTGGAAGGTTGAAAAATCAACCTGCCACATCATCATTATGCCTTTTAAAAAGTAAGATTATTTATTTTTTATAAAATCCAAGTTTATAAAATATAAACTTTGTCTTTAGGTAAAAGATAAAAGAATCCAACTAGTCCAAAATGTTGTGTATTACTTATTAATTCATACCATATAAATAATAACTAGTAATACTCTCTTATAATTATTATTTTCACAAAACAATAATTATTCCCTAATTAAAATACAAGAATCGATATTATTTATTAATAATCATATTAATAATAAATATACAAAATGTGCCAACTTGATAAAGGTGTGACCATATAGGATCATATATTATTAGCAATATCACTCCATAATGATTCTTGGGCATATAGATCCTACAAAAGCTGCCCCAAGTACTTGCAAGAATTGAAAGATTCAAAGGCCAAAGCTGGTGTATCATCTTCTGGTACGTATTCTACTCAAGTGAATATTACTAATATTACAAATTCTTGGGTTCTTGATATAGGATGTGGTTTCCACATTTGTTCTGATATACATGGGCTACAGGAAAGTGAAGGGGTCGAGCATGGAAAGCTAAACCTAATCATGGGGAACAAACAAAGATCGGTTGTTACCAGGATTGGGACTTATGAGCTTATCTTTGATAGTATTAGGGTTGATTTGGATAATTGTTACTACTTTCCAAAAATGGCTCGAAACATTATTTCTTTTCATGCTTTATTTAGAAAAGGATATCATTATGGTTTTATAAAAATGATGGTATTATTTTAGTTTATTTTAATGGTGCATTTGTTTTCAAAGCTTATCCTTGTGATGGTGTGTATGAAACTATTGTTTGTGTGAATGAATTAGGCAACAATGTTTATAATATTTTCTTCTAATATTTTAGACAAATCATATCTATGGCATTGTCATCTTGGGCACATCAACAAGAAACACATCGCGTAACTCCAAATGGATGGAGTGTTGGAATCGTTTGACCTAAATCAAATGATGATTGCAAGTCTTGTTTGTTGGGCAAGATGACCAAATCACCTTTCACTGGCACATGGGAAAGAGGTGAAGATTTGTTGGCCCTAATCCATATAGATGTGTGTGGACCATTCAGATCTGCCAGAAAGAATGGAAATTGCTACTACGTTACATGTACTGAAGATTATAGTAGATATGGCTATATTTACTTGATCAAACATAAATTAGAAACTTTTGAAAGGTTTAAAGAGTTTAAGAATGAAGTAGAGAACCAATTGGAAAAAAGATAAAGATGTTATGTTCTGATAGAGTTGGTTAGTATCTTAGTATCGAGTTTAACGACTATCTGAAGAAATGTGGAATTGTTTCACAATTAACACCTCCCAGAACACCATAACTGAATGGTGTAACTGAGAGGTGTAATCGGAACTTACTTGGTATGGTTTTCTCCATGATGAGTCGAGCTTCGCTTCCAATATCGTTTTAGGGGTATGTTTTGGAAACATCCGCTCATATCCTCAATCTTGTTCCAACTAAGAAAGTTGCTAATACACCTCATGAAATATGGACAAGGAAACTTACCTCTCTCGTACATATCAAGGTCTGGGGTTGTGAGGTTCTCGTTAGGTGAGAAACATCAGAAAAACTTTAACCCAAATTCTAGAAGTGTTTTTTCATCGGTTATCCACAAAAATACTTTGAATACTTGTTTCACAGACCCAATGACAATGTGGTGTTTATAACTCGAAGATGAGTCTTTTGCAAGAGAGGGCTCATTTCCAAAGAGGGCAGTGGGAGCACGATTGTTCTTGAAGAGATTCAAGAGTCATTTGATGAAGAAGCTTTTGAGGATACTCACTTTCAACCTGAGAATGTTACTGTTGAGCTCAGTTACAATCCGTTTCCCCTTCATTGGCCCAGTAGGGTTAACATGCCACCTTCATTATATGGTTTCCATATAACTGCATAAGGTGATACATTTATCGGTGATGCAACACTGGTAAATTTGGATGAGCCTGCTAACTACAAGGAAGAAATGGCAGGACCTAAGTCTACTAAATGGAAAGAGGCATAGATAGTGACATCCAATCCATGTATGACAACCAAGTGTGGACCTTGGTTGATCAAGCACCTGGTCGAAAGACAGTGGGGTGTAAATGGATCTTCAAGAAAAAGATTGACATGGATGGTATTGTATAGAGTTACAAATCTAAGCTGGTTGCAAAAGGCTTTACTCAAACCCCAGGGATTCACTATGAGGAGCCTCTTTTCACCAGTTGCTAAGATTAAGTCAATTAGGTAATGCTTGCCATAAGTGCTCACTATGACTATGAAGTATGGCAGATGGATGCCAAAACTTCTTATCTAAATGGTAAAATGGATGAGGATGTTTACATGGCTCAACCAGAGGGTTTTGTACATACCAAATTCCTTAATAAGGTGTGCAGGATTGAGAAGTCCATCTATAGAAAGAAACAAGCATCTCGTAGTGGAATCTTTGCTTTCGTGAAAAAGTCAAAGAGTTTGGATTTTCTAGAAGTGGAGATAAAGTTTTGTGTGTATATCAAAGCTAGTGGGAGCAGTGTAACTTTTCTAGTTCTTTATGTGGATAACATACTCCTAACAGGAAATAGTGTTCCAACTTTGCAAGAAGTCAAGTATTGGCTTGGAAAATGTTTCGCTATGAAGGATCTAGGATAATCTACATATATGCTTGGTATAAGAATATACAAGAACATGTAGGAACGATTACTATGCTTAAGTCAGTGTACATACTCGGATAAAATATTGAAAAGATTCAATATGGAATATTCCAAGAAGGGAGACTTACCCATGCATCACACTGTTAAGTTGAGCAAGGCTCAATGTCCCAGTAGTGATAAGGAGATGTAATGCTCAAAATTTTTAACCAAAATTTTCATTTTTAGAATTCCCAAAAACATAGTTTTTAATACCATCTCATGTCAAATACATAACACCACAAAACAAAATTAGAATATCCCAGAATCCACAAAATATCCCCATTAGCAGACGAGGGTGTACAATCATGATGAAGCCTTCCCACGATCATGAGATGTATCTAAAACACATTTACACCAACACTATAAGAATGAAGCTTACTGAGTTCCCCAAAATACCACATACACAAATAATTAGCCTCTCATGGATGTATCTGTTGGATTAGTGTTTAAGTTTATAACTATTTTGGTATGTATGTAACTCGATTATGAGCATGGTCCTTTTGGGTTGCCTTCACCATAACAATATGTAGGATGAATTAAGGAGATAAAGGTTTAGTTACGATTTATTAATATATTATGAGAATAATATATTAAAGGAAAAATCATAATGTTTAATTAATATTAGTCAAGAATTAATTAAGAATTAGTTTTGTGGCTAAAAGAGATTAATTAAACTTAGGGGGACTGGATTTGTAATTATAAGATAATTGCAATTGGGCTATGGATTACCTAATAATATATAGGTTAGACGAATTCTATGGGAAGCCCATAAGGAATTCGTCCAAGGGATATGTTAAAGGAATCCATGGGCTGCTTAGGGCTTAAGCAGTCAAATTAGGGTTTCCTTGTTAGATAACCTTAATAGCCTAAGTATATAAGGAACCCTTGGGCACCACAAACGTGTCTAACACTTGTATTAGGGTTTCCAGATGTTTTTGAGTGCCTCTCCTCTTCTCTTCTTCATCTTGTTGCTTAGTGGTGTTTGTGACTCCATTAGAGGTGCAACACTTGAGGCACTAAGCTTTCTGAAGCCAAGGATTAGATTGTTATTGCTATATAACAATCAAAGGTTAGATCAAAACCCTATTTTATGTTAATATGATTAATTGTATGCTAGATCTAGGGTTTATAGCTTTAGATATTCAATTGCATGTTCATTAGACAAACTAGATCCCATAGCTATTAGGGTTTGCATGTACACCATATGAATGATGTATTGCTCAAAACCCATCAGTGGTATCAGAGCCTAGGACTGTTTGTTAGTGAATTTGATGCTTATTTGATCGAAAGTTGGCTTAAAAACGAATTTTTTTGATTTTTGAGGCTGTACTCGCCGAGTCCATGACTGAACTCGCCGAGTCCACTGGGTACTCGACGAGTCAGCGAGTCTGGCAGCGTTTTTTTTTGGCGATTTTCTTGCTGTTTTGGCTTGGGATACTTACCATAAACGTTTTTAATTCATAAAACCCGATTTTATTGATTTTGGGTGAATATCCTTACCAAAATAGAAGATAATTGTCAAAATTTAGATAATCTTTTGTTTTATTAGATAAAGATTGATTATTTGTAATTTAGATTTGAATTATCTTGTGAAAAGTTTCAATTTCCCCTTTAGGTTTTATAGTTTAAATTTGAACTTAAAAATTTTGTTTTGAAATTTAAATAGTTAAAACCTAATGTTTTGAAAAGCTTCAAAACTTGCCCTCAAGTTTTGGAATTTAAATGTTTTTTGATTAAAAGTTTAATTTTGAAATATATTTAAATTCTAAACCCTATTGTTTTGAAATGTTTCAAAACTTGCCCTCAAGTTTTGGAATTTAAAAGTTGATTAAAAGTTTAATTTTGAAATGTTAAATTCTAAAACCCTAGTATTTTGAAAAGTTCAAATTACACCCTCATGGTTTTGTTAAATTAATTAAAGGTTTAATTAAAAGAGAAAGTTAATAAAACCAGCTAGTATTTTAAAAGTGTAAAATACATCTTATACTATATATATATATATATATATATATATATATATATATATATATATATATATATATATATATATATATATATATATATATATATATGTGTAACATTAAAAGTCTAATATTATATATATGATTAAAGAGTCAGTCTTACCGTTAGTAGGCCACATTCACAAAGCTGATTTATAAGGGGTGTTTAAGGAAATTGCCTATAAAATGGCGATTGAATGGGTATCCACTCTTACCCACCGCACTCTTGACTAGTGGAGGGTCGTTAGCCGAACGGGTAGGATATGACAGAAACCTTCCATTATGAGTATAATGAAGTACAAAGTAACTAAATGCTTTTACAAATTCCCAAATCATAGTTACTTTAGGCAAAATGTGAAATTGTATGCTAATCCATGGAATTACACTTTGTACCATTGCCGAGACGTTAGTGGAGCGTGTGTGGTTAACCGACACACTAATTTGGATTGATATTGGTAGTAAAGGGTGACTCGATGTTTGTCATAGATCAATGGAGCATGTGTGGCTAACCGGCACATTGATTAGGTGATGGTAACATGAGGGCACCAAGTACATTCGTATGGTTATTCGCGCCTTATTTGTGATCTTCGGCATCCTAGTCACAATAGAAGGGCATAATCGAGATTAAACATGTCATTGAAAAGTTCAATGAATCTCAAAAGATCTAGGAGTTTCAATTCATTTAAAACTTAAACTTCCTTTTCGTTTTTCATGGTGGAAATTGGTAAATCGTCATTTACCTACCTTCAAATATTCTACAACTAGATTACGGCATCCCTTTTCTAGGTTGTAGAGTATTGTGTTGGATCCTAGCCTTGATGTTTCATTTGGGTGTTACATCAAGGATTCTAATCAACTTAACTTGAATTTTCTCCCGTTTTGTAGATGTCTAGTTCTGACAATCATGGTCTTCCCAAATCCCATGGAACAAGTTTTCCAAATGAAGATGATGTTCCACGATATGATCGAGGAACAAGAAATCATGCTTCACTTCCTCCACCTCCACCAATTGTTCTCCTTAACCCACAAGTTCGAAGGCTTGAAAAGTTCAAGCTCACTCAAGCCCTATTGGCAAGTAAGCACGAAGATGGAAAGTCTGTGTGTGCACATATCTTAAAGATGAAGTCACATATTGACAGGTTGGGTATGTTGGGTGTTGTCATCCCCAAGGAGTTGGCTGTTAACTGGGTTCTTCAGTCACTTCCTGAATCATATAGTGAGTTCGTTAGAGAGTACTATATGATGGATTACGACGTGACCCTCATTGATCTCACCTATTTGCTTATAGCTGCTGAATCAACAATGATTTGGCGTGCTGATCAAGCAAATTTGTTTGGTGAATCAAACTCTCAAACTTCAATGGACATTGAAAATGGTGACATTGGAGATCCAGAAAAGGTAAACTCTGAGATAGTTCCTTGTGCCATTCCAAAAGAGTCCATTTGTTTTTATTGCTAAAAGAAGGGGCATTGGAGACGAAGTCGCCCTATTTACATGAGAGATCTAAGAGATGGGAGAGTCAAGACGTATGGCTCTACTTCAGGTAAAATCCATTAACTAACTCTTTTAAGTTCCTATTCCAGATTCTTAATACATGATGTGATAAGATTACATTTTGATGTTTTGTAGGATTGAAGAAAAGAGCGGAAGCTTAAGGGAAGAAGTGAGCTGAATCTAATCATCAAGAAATGGATTTCGATCGCATTGCTTGAAGATTGGATTCTTGAGCTACTACTTGGAGTTAGAATAAATTGCTAAGAAATATGTAATAACATAGTTTTTCAATTGAATTGCATTGTAAGGACAAATTTTTCCGCAATAAAATAATTTTTGATTTTATCTTATTTATTTATCCTTGCAATGGCGTGTATGAAAAATTGATGTTTGAAGGTTTCTATTATTAGCAATAATAGATTTGATTCTTAATTATGTTATTTGTGGAAATGTCGAGAATTTATCAAATAGGGAGAGTTTCTCATCGTCCAAGTTTCAATTGGGCATAAACTTGGAATCATACAACTTGGTTGCGTGATGAATGAGAGACTTCATATTTGGAAATTAGACTAATTCTTTGACAAAGTGTCAAGAGAAGGACTAGGAGATCGAGTACACTAGGTTGTGTGTTGATCAAGTCCACCACAAGAGTGACAAAGATATTCGTCATGATTTACTAAAGTTTAGTAAATATGATTATACTTATAAGATTAAGTATAATTCTGAGTTGATTGAAAGAATTTCAATGAATAGCAGAACGGATAAGAAGAATCAAGTAGGCAGAAAGATAAAAGTTTCTCCATTCTAAGAAGAAGGGAGAGTACCTTTTATTGTGTTTTATGATAAGTCTTAATGATTAAGAACCATATCTCAATTGATCCTCTAAGTGAGTCTTAGTACATTTGTATGTCTAAGAAGAGGAATCGAGAATAGTGGAAATGGTTAAATCAAGAAGTCAATCATACTTCATTCCAATATTAAGTCTTAGAGTTATACTCCAAGATTGTGAATTGAGTGAAATGTCTTAAGTAGGTTCATAACACTCATCAAATATGGAATTTGAAAAAGTTGTCTTATTCTTTCACATTTTAAATTGGTAAGTTGTGATGTCTTGGATAAGACAATGACCAACTAGGACCAATTTTGTGAAGTGTTTTGTCTTGATAATAACTACACTAACTCTTGAATATTTGTTTGTCAAGGAATGTTTCTTGACAATAGAATCTTATATGTCAAGGAGTCAGTGGGAGTCTTAATGGTCTTGAAAGGTTTCAAGAACAAATCAACAGTTAAACCTAGTTGATCATCACTAGCACACGACTTGAGGTTTATAACCTATCGTGTTGACATTATTTTGTTTCTGTGCCATTCCAATTGTGTTAATTATGCATATGAGTTCTATGAGTTCTCATTTGAATGTATAAAGACATAACGCCTTGATCGATGGAAAGTACATTGATATGTAAGGTTAAGTTGCTAAACTACTTGGAAGACATGGTGGGCACTCATGTTACCACAAGGCAAGAAATCATGATTAAGAAAGTTCGGTCCATTTGAGTTTGGATTTGTCGCAAACTTGGTTTTGGCAAATTCACATGGATAGGAACACATACACCCTAAAATCTAAGTGTCATAAGATTCCCTCCTTCATGAAAATGACTGTGAGGAAATGTTTTCATTAAGAGATGTTAAGAAGATAGAAATTTTGAAAATTGTATTCTCAAATTCTGTTATGGTTACGGCATCCCTTTCCATAGTTCGAATTGTGAGATTTGACAATTAGTCTAACATTTGGGACTTAGTAATATAAGTTCTGAATTTGTCTAGACACACATGTGAGCTATCTAAGGCAAAGGTGTATAAAGTTAAGAAGCTTAGATAAAGGCTTATCGAAGCATCTGGTATTAGAAATATGAACTTCAAAAATTCAATAGGTATTGTTTTCTGGAAGTTCGGCTATTTTCTGAATACATGTCAAAGCTAGTGGGAGCATAAGTGTTATGCTTATATGATAATAAGCATCATGATAGTGGGAGCATAAATGTTATGCTTTTATGATTATTAAGGCAAGTATTGCAAGTTAGCAATATTAATTATAGAAAACAAGAGTTATACTTTGCAAAGTCGCAAGGGTTGAAAAGTTGTTTTGCTATAATTAAGGGAGAGAATATTATACTTCGTCTCAAAATCTAAAGCTTAGATTGAGAAATTTTAATAAATTTAGTCAAAGGATACATAGTGTGTTCTTAAATTTCGATTATGATTATGACATCCCTCTTCATAGTTCGAATTGTAAGAATGTGACACATCAAATATTATGGTAGAAGATTGATAAAGTATCATATCTTTATGTAAGACATTATGAATCGTGTCCCATATGCTTCGGGTATAGGATCGATTGCAAATGCTATAATATTTGACCATTCTAAAATTTTCCAAATGTCTGGTGCATTAAGAGGGAAAAATGACTAGAATCGGTTTTGACTAAAATAATTAAATAACTATCAAAGGACGATCCAAAGTTCGTTGAGGATTGGTCGCTTGTGAGTAGTTAGAAGTATGGTATTGGATGGACCATATCGACATTATTATGAATAGATAAGATTCTATTAAGAATGAGTTATCATATGGCAAATATGGAAATGTTTCCATATTGGGAGTTGGAAATTAAGAATTTATATCTAGATTAGAAACTTTTATGCAAGAAGGATGTTCAAAGAAATGTACTTTGAATGTGAGACTTCACATCTATGGAATTGTCTTGTAACAATTTCTAAGAGAGTACTTTGTAATTTCATTGACCAAGTCTTGGTGACTTTTGTGCTATGACTTTGTGAAAGGATCGTTGCATAAAATGTTAGAATCTAGCATATTCTAATAGTAGCAAAGAACCTTGTGTTCTTACACTAATGATAAGGATTGGGAATTGTGAAATGAGCATAATTGGAAAGTTTTCAGTTGATTTATTTCACAAAGTTAGGACTATAGGAAACATAGTGTGCATGCTTGGTGCATGGGACAACTATTGTTGTAATTTGAGTAATAAGTTGATTTTCTGAAACAGTAAACAATGAATAATGAGTAATCAATATGGTGTTTAAATAAAACTGTTTTATTTACGCTCAAAAGTTTTGGGGCCATATAGGATTGAATATTATTATTGTGTTTCACTTTGTATGTTTTGACTTCCAGAATAACCGGGTTATTCGAACCTCCACAGTCGGTCATATGTTGGAAGTAGGTATGAAGGAAGACTGTCATGAAGAGTCTGTAGATTGTCTGAAGAGTTTAGACATATCACAAGTTTGCTGCAGAGTTCATAAGTGCTTTGATAAGATTAGAGTATTGGATTAAACCCACGATCACGTGAATCACTTCATGGATTATATCGCGAGTGATTGTGAGTCGATAATATTGTATATTCTTGAAACCGAGACGTGTGAGCTGTTATTTGTTGGTCGGTTTCACATTGATAATAAGTAAATGCACCAATAACTTGGTGTTATAAAACTTATTTTTGTGTGTGATAATTTAGTAAATGCAAGCGAGCATTTGAGTCGAATTTTATCCATTCATTTTACCCAAATTGGGATAAAAGCGATATATGTGGGCCTCTCGATGATTTAGTGATGACACCTAAGCGCTTGGCCAAGCCGAGACTAAGTTGGTGTGTTTAATTGTAGTCTATTATCAGTCGTCATAAATCGGAAGTCGGGAAACAGTATAGAGAGAATGATTAAAATTCATGTCTTATGTTTATACGATATCTTGAGAATGGAGGAATATATGATCCCTTATCTAAAGGACACGCATATCTGATAAGATCAGAGTTGACATCGGCTTTTGAAAGCTACGATTCCTGATTAGGTTCTGAAGTTATGCAAACTAGTTATTACACTTATCCAAGTGGGAGACTGTTGGATTAGTGTCTAAGTCCATAACTATTTTGGTATATACTTGACCCGATTATGAGCATGATCCTTTTGGGTTGCCTTCACCATAGCAATATGTAGGATGAATTAAGGTGAGAAAGGTTTAATTAAGATTTATTAATATATTATAAGAATAATATATTAAAGGAGAAATCATAATGTTTAATTAATATTAGTCAAGAATTAATTAAGAATTAATTTTGTGGCTAAAAGAGATTAATTAAACTTAGGGGACTGGATTTGTAATTATAAGATAATTGCAATTGGGCTATGGATTACCTTATAATATATAGGTTGGATGAATTCTATAGGAAGCCCATAAGGAATTCGTCCAAGGGATATGTTAAAGGAATCCAAATTAGGGTTTCCTTGTTAGATAACCTTAATAGCCTAAGTATATAAGGAACCTTTGGGCACCAAAAACGTGGCTAACACTTGGATTAGGGTTTACAGATGTTTTTGAGTGCCTCTCCTCTTCTCTTCTTCATCTTGTTGCTTAGTGGTGTTTGTGACTCCATTAGAGGTGCAACACTTGAGGCACTAAGCTTTCTGAAGCCAATGATTAGATTGTTATTGCTATATAACAATCAAAGTTTAGATCTAAACCCTATTTTATGTTAATATGATTAATTGTATGCTAGATCTAGGGTTTATAGCTTTGGATATTCAATTGCATGTTCATTAGACAAACTAGATCCAATAGCTATTAGGGTTTGCATGTACACCATAAGAATGATGTATTGCTCAAAACCCATCAGTATCGCGATAAGGACCCTCCGGTCATGTGTCTCAGTGAAGACCCTTCGGTCTCATGTCACACCCCCGAACCAGAACGATGGAAACATCCGAGGGCGAATGACGTCATTTCGCAGTATCATAACAATTGAATATAAATGAAACATAGCAACACAAACATTCATACACTGAGATTACAAGTATTACATTGTTTACAAAACTCTATTTGTTCAAAAGTTGAATACGAATAACTGAAAAGTAGAAAACATGAAACAGCGACGCCGACCCTCAAGAAGGTTTGAACACTTGTCTACTAGTTTCCTGAGAATACAAAGTGATTTGGAAAAGTGTCAACAATTAAGTTGGTGAGTTCATAAGCATTTTTGTGCGAGAAGGATTTGTAACGTTTTCAAGAAAATGATTTTTGTATACTTCTAGAAAACCCGATATTTTCTTTAATATGAACTATAAATGTATGCATTTCCTTTGTATCTTTTCCTTGTTAAATGATAATGTATGTTTCTAGAAAATCCAATATTTTCTTAAGTATGAATTGTAGATGTATGTGTTTCCTTTGTATATTTTCCTTGTAAAAATGATAATGTGTGTTTCCAGAAAATCTAATATTTTCTTAAGTATGAACTGTAGATGTATGTATTTCCTTTGTATATTTTCCTTGTAAAATAATAATGTATGTTTCCATAAAATCCAATATTTTCTTAAATATGAACTGTAGTCTTAAACCCTAAGACCAAAAATGTACAAGTATTGTTGTACTGAAAAATAGTGTATAGTTATATCTTTTTATAAAACTAATGAAGTGTAAGTTACTCCGTAAATCAAATCGTTTTGTCAATCCCTATGTGAGTTATTATAACCATGCTTGATATGGCTGATATGCCTGAACGACGTTCTTCAGGCGTCGGAATCGGTAGACTTTTGTCTAACTGTAGCGAACAACTGAGGTGTGGGGTTGCAATCCCGCATAGATCTATACACAGCTATCTCGCTCTCCCTCCAGGAGACTCTGGTTATTATGCAGACTCTGGTTATTATGCAGGACTTAAGGTGTACACTAGGTAGGTACGGTGAAGAGAATGTCTCAGAAGAGCATTAACAGATTCACGGGAACTATGACTCCTTTTTTCTTGTAAAATGAAACAATTATACCTTTGAATAATTATACGGTTCTTATGAAATGAAAGTGTGGTTTGTGACTTCAAAAATATACCAATCATAGTTTATCTTGTGTTTTTGTTGAGACTATTTATATAATATATTATATAAATATAAAGTTGTTATCTTGTCTAGTGTCAAAATATGAAATCAAAACATAATATTTTTGGGTTGAAACCCACCAAATTATTAAATGACTATAATGTAACCATTTTTGCTAGAAAAGCTATCTTTAGTAAAGTTTCCAAAAAAACCATGTAGTTTTACAAATCATAAATTTTCTTATGACTTTATAACATAGAGTATGTTTGTTTTGTTAGTTTTGTAATTCAAACTAATATATATCACAAAGAAATGTACAAAAACTAGTATTAACCATATATTTAACATAAAGATGAAAACATGTAAATATTGGTGTGATAAACAAAGTTTTACTTGTATTCCCCCACCCTAAAAACATGTAAAAGCTTGAAAACATGGGGGGGGGGTATGAACTCACCTTGTGTGGATTTGTGGGTTGTTTAAAGTGATGATGTGAAGATTTCCAAGCCAAAATTCTTGAATGGAGTTGGTGAACTTCTTGGAAAGATGATCTTACCCTAAGAGTTTTAACACATAATACTATGTGTAAATAATATGAAATTATCAAGAGAGTGAATTAAAACACTAGATCAACAAGGAGTGCTTACCAAAATACTAAGAAAAGCTTGGAGAAATGATCCTTGGAGGCTTGGAAATTTCTTGTGGGAGAGAAAGGGAAGTTAACTGGAAGTTGAATGGAAAAATGGTGGGATCTTGGAATAGGTTCGTCCTTATGATAAGGAAGTAATTTGATATGATGTTTACTTGGGTGATGGTTGGTTAATACATGGGTATTTGTTGGGTATTGTTTTACATGGGAAAAGATCATACTTTCAAATCATAAAGTCAAACCTTATCCTCTTAAATCCCACTGGATTCACTTTAGGATGGTACATGATGGTGTTTTCGGCCGCATGACCGAAATCTCCTCACTCCCTTTGATATTTCGGTCCTAACTTCCTCACACAAGTAGTTTTCGGCCTTATGGTGGTCCATGGGGGTGTTTTCGGTTTTGGTGTCACCCACTAAGGGTGTTTCCGGTCCTACACTCTTTTTAAATGGTGATTTTGGCCTAGGTGCTTTGTTTGGTGTTGATTTCGATCTTGGGAGTTATTCCTTAAAGTGTGCTTTCGTTTCTAATTTGGTTATCTTCAAGGTTAATTATGACAAGGTGCCCTAAGTATATACTGTATTAGCTTACACAAACAACGCCCTCTTGGTTTGTAATATTTTATTGCAACAAACTATGTTGTGAATTTACTTGCACATGGTTACAAATTAGACCTTGCTTGATCCAAATCTTTCGGGTTGTCACATCTCACGTCTCGGTATGGACCCTCTAGTCATAACTCAGTATATACACAAAATAATATAACAACATAAGTCACAAAGACAGAATGCATAAAATACATATCTCAATATAAGAAAATAAGACCCTCTGGTCAATAATACAAATAAGACCCTCCGGTCAATACATGCATCACCACACAGGTAAGTATAGTGAGAAGACTCACCTTTCGTAGGAAAGCAAGTAACTTTGCACCCGAACTGCTGGTCTAGACTTCTCCTAAATGTTACACATGTCACTCTAATTAATAATAATATTAATAACCTCGAATTGCTACACCAAGCCTCTCAGTTAAATCTCAGAAGAGTAAAAATACCATTTTTATCGCTCATTGGTCAAAAGTCCACAATTTGACCTAAAACTCAAAAGTCAACGAAAGTCAACACCCAGCACGTACGCTGGGCGTACAGCTGGCTAAGCATGCGACGGGGATTCTCTACCCTACGTTGCGCGTAGCTGGGAGTACGCACAATGTACTCCTTGGTCTCCTTCTTCTCACTTCTTTTGGTCTTAAAACGTTAAGACAATCATTCTAACCATGGATTTGGAGTAAATAAGACCTATTTCTTCATAAAGTTATTGACTTTAAGCCTTTGCATGGCTAGTCAAGACCCAATCTCAAAAACTCTATTTTTCTCAACACAAAAGGTCATACAACTCATGCATGAAGAAATTAAGATGTCCAAGCACTCATTTTTATGGACTAGAACACTCTAATACATCTAAAAGGACAGAAGAATAGCTCTGGAGTTCACCAAACTCATAAAGTTCCAAACTTGGGACCTAAAACCCTAAAAAGGACCCAAAACAGGAACTAGAACAAACAATGAACAATTTTTGAACTTGATACATTTGAAGATGCACCAACTGAAGTAGAACTCAGATCCACAAGCTAGAAGCACAAGGTATCCTTCCTTCAAGGTTCCTTATCCACCAAAAGCTTTACAAGAACACTCAAATGAGCCACAAGCACTCACACAAGCTATGGAAACGAGATTATGGTTTGGAGGAGGCTGGAGGCTGATAACGGTGGCCAGAATTGAGGCCATCGTGTTCTTTAAATAGGGACACAAGAAGATATTAGGGTTCCGTTATGATCATAGTATGCCTAGAGTACTAGGTGGCCTTTGCGTCCATGCTACGTACATGAGTACGTTGTACGTACACAAGCATACACCCCACGTACTCAAATGCCACCTTTTTCATAATAAGGACTAGTCTTGACATACACATACAAGATTATGTCACACCCCCAAAACCGATGAACGGCGGAAACGTTCTAGGGTGGAGGACGTCATGTACAGTATCACAACAATGCAAAGTAGTAAACAAGCAACAACATCATCCATTGCATTAATAATATAATTTCATACAAGTGTGTTCTGTCAAGTTATATAGACACCAAAAATAATATACAACAAAATAAAAGAGGAGTCTTGAACGAGCTCCTTCTTCTCAAAACCCGGCACCTGTACCTGTCTGGTGACCTGAGAATACAAGTTATTTTGAAAGAGTTTATCAGCTTTAAAGCTGGTGAGATCATAAGTATATTAGTGTCTGCGTTTGTATGAAAGCATTTGTAAGATGTTTGTATAAGTTTTGTGAAGTTTGTATTTGTTTGAACTCTCCTAGAAAACCCTATGTTTTCTACTAAAATTAGCCTTCTACCTTGTGTGTCTCATGTAAGAGTGTGTATTTTCCTAATCCGACTATCATTAACCAAAAATATAGTTTTTACATTGCCGTGCATCGTGTGCATGTTCACGAAGTGAATGTAATGGGAAAATATTATAGTACTGTAGTGTTGTATTAAGTAACTACTGCTGTACTAACTACCTTAAGCAATTGTAAATTTTAAGGTAACATGTGATCAGCCTGTATCCTGCTACCAACTCAATAGTAAAACGACAATGTAAGATGCCGTAGAAATGACGTTTGGCACCCGTAGACTTGCAAGTCCCACTGTAGCGAGCAGAAAGGTGTAGGATAGTCAATCCAATATAGATCTATACACAAACTCATATGCTCCCTAATTAAGGAGATTCTGATACAAACACAGTCATGGCAGGTAGTGCGATGCCTTGTGTAATGGCTCACATAATTGTGTTAATGTATATGTGTGCTAGCTGTATTGTGAGTTATTTCTCTGTCTAGCCTGTATGTTTGTTTCTCTTCATAGTGTCTATTGTTTGTTTCTCATCATAGTGTCTATTGTTTGTTTCTCATCATAGTGTATATTGTTTGTTTCTCATCATAGTGTTAACATGTTTGTATACCCTTGCTACCCAAGGGCATTGTATCTCTTGACTCATGTATGAACTGACTCATTGTAGGTTGCATTGTTCTAGTAATAGTATTAGTATCTTCCTAAACTACTCCTATAGGAGTTTACTAGCAATATATGATCGTGCTTGTGTCCCCTTGCTACCCAAAGGTATAGCACTGATTGAAGGAAATTTTATGACTATATATGTATACATGATATACAACTAATATTTAAACAACCTTCAGACGGATAACCGATGCCCTAAAGCCACATCAAAACAAGGAAAAGGAATTAAAGCGAGCTGGCCTTCCTAAGTCTTTTAAACATTGCTTATATAACTATACATACATAGACATGCATTTGACAATATATAAGTATGAAAGAGTTTAAGTAAAAGTATTTGAGAAGTAAAAGACTTCGTAAAACAATTTGAAGTATAGCAGTTTGGTAAACAGTTTGAACAGTAAGAAAAACCACTGCTGTTGTAGTTATTAATCACATGCGATTGATGAAATAACTGTAAGTATTTAACTTGTATCCCCCCCCCCATAAAAGCATTTAAAAACATTTAAACCATTGATTAAGGGGTATGAACTCACTTGTAGTGAGTGGTACGGATGAACTGAAGATGTAGGATTGCTAAGTGTCAAGTGAAGCCTTGAACACACTCTATGATCCTAGTTAACATATAATACCACATATATGAATCCATTTAGTGTTTAAAACAACTGATTATTGAATTGGGACCACCTTAGGGACTAGTAAATACTTATATTGAAGTGTTACAACCATATATGATTGTATGAAGGGGGTATATGGATTTACAAGGGAGTGTATGGCCAAAATACACACTATATGTGTGTGTGCGGCCAGGTGTGCGGCCATACATGGTGTATGTGGCCGTACACCTAGTGTTCTTGGTGTTCTTGGCTAAAGATGCTACCTTTTATGAAGATCCTCAAGGAGATTTGGATGATACTTGAGAGGATTTTGGGTCCTAGCTTTGTGGAAGTGTAGAAAGTGTTCCAAATGGCTAAGTGTTGAATATATAGGAGGGAGTGTGTGGTTGGGATGGGTGTGTGGCCGCACACTCTTGTGTGCGGCCACACACACCTTGTGTTGGTGTGATTGGCTCAAATGCAAGGAGATACACCCACAATACTTATCCCACGACTCCTACCCTGCTTATACCAAGCTTTAAACACTCTATTTGAATCCAAACAGTGCTAGAAAATAGCAAAAATGAGTTTAACTTTGATAAGAAATGAAGAATGTAAGCTAGAAATTTTCGGGTTGCCACATATTAAGGTTTAAGAACTTATACCTCCTTTTGGTGATGTTACAGGAGATATATACTATGAGTCAGATTCCATATGCTTCAGCTGTATGATCGAATGTACGCTATGACATGAACTCAACCTGATATGGCTTATGCTTTGAGAATGGTTAGTAGATATCAATGAAATCTCGGTTTAGCTCATTGGACGCCAGTGAAGAACGTTCCTAAGTATTTGCGAAAAACAAAATATATGATTTTAGTTTTTGACAAAAAAATATGAAATTAAGGTGAGTGGATATAGTGTCGCTAATTATCAAACAGATCGAGATAATATTTATTCTTAATTTAGTTGGGTTTTCTTATTAAATGGTGGAGCGGTAACTTGGAAAAGTTCTAAACAACAGACTGTGGCTGAGTCTACTTATGAATCAGAGTATATTGCAGCAAACGAGGCAACAAAAGAGGCTATGTGGTTAAAGAGATCTTGGAGTTGTTCCATCAATCCAAGAACCAATGGAGATTTTCTGCAACAATGATGGTACGGTAGCTTTAACAAAATAACCAAAAGATCATGGTAGATCTAGGCACGTCGAGAAGAAATATCACTGCATTAGACATAAGGTTGAAGAGGGTGCACTTGTGGTAAATCATGTATCATTGGAATAGAATCCTGCTGATCCTCTCATAAAGGGTCTGAGCAAGGTCAAACACTTTGAGCATGCTGGAAGAATTGGACTGAAAGATGATCTTAGATTTTAGATGTTAGTGTTGATGCTATTTTGAAACTATATAATAATTAAAAATGTAACTGAATAGTGATTAATTAAATAGATATTTCTTTATATTCAATGTGTTTGATGCTATTTGTCAATTAGTTTATTATTGTGTTTTGCTTTATATGTTTTACTTCCTAAATATTAAGTTATTCGAAGCACCACAGTCGGTTAGACTTTGGAAGTAAGTAATGATTTAAGACCGTCATGAATTTTATGTAGATTACCCATAAAGAATGGACATTGTTTTGGTATTGTTGTAGGATTCATGAATACTTAGTAATAGAGATTTTAAGTATTGGTTAAATCCACGCTTAGATATTACTTCATGGATTTAATCATGAGTAAATATAAGACGATAATATCCTCTATTCTTAAAAAAGATATATGTATGTCATGTTTTACAAATTAGTTGTACATTGGTTTACTCCAATGCATCTTGTAACTGGGTCCTAAAAAGTGTAATTCCATGTAAGACTTAATGAGTGAAATTGAATGATTATATAGTTGAAGTTTATTCTCCCCTTTTTCCTTAAGAAGAAAAATGATATTTTTGGGTCCCTCGGTGTTTTGATGTTGACATTATAGTGTTGGGCCCATCCAAGACTAAATTGATGTGTTCGATTGGTAGTTTTATGACGTCATCACCAAAAGAGATTATCGGGAAACAAAATCTTGAACAAGAGATCAGTTCTAATCCATATATCATGTTTATATGATATTAGGAAGAACGAAAGAATAGTTTAGCATTTATCTTAGGACCAACGGAGTCTGGTAGTGTCTTTAAAACACTCTTTACTGGTTGGTTATTTAGAGTTGTACAAGCAATTATAATTAGAGACTTATCCAAGTGGGAAACTATTGGAATAAGATGCTTAAGGTCCTGACTAAATTGGTATAATGTTGATGAATAAAAATAAAGTCCTTTTTGGGTTGTCCTCATAGCAAGAAATTATCTAGATTGATTTTGGAGAGAGATAAATGTTTTATTAATATATTGTATGACTATTATATTAATTAGGAATAGTTATAATTAATTTATAATTAACCAGAATTAATTAGCATTAATTCTAGGTTAATTAGAATCAATTAAAAGTTGAAGGACTATAGATGTAATTTTTCAAAAGTTAAGCAGCTAATAGTTTCTAGAACCTTCCTGTGTAGGAGGATTTTAAGGCTTCTCTTGGAGCCTTTTGGAAGCCTTCATATGGATAACAAAGTAACTAGATAATTACCTTATTTGAAACAATATTATTTTATGTTCAAATTAGGGTTTGTACATGTTTGCTAATCAACTATAAATACAACCCCACACTTGGAATTTTCGGCCATGCTTTTCTAAGAGACTATAGCCGAAAATTTGATACCTCTCCACTCTCTCCTAAATTTTTTAGGGTTTTTGTATTGTGGGTGTGAAGCAATAGAGGCTTGCACACAAATGAAGATAGTTTTCAAGAGACTATTAGATTCATCAAAGGGTTTGTTCACAATAACTCAGAGGTATGTAATTATCCTTGTAAATTTCGATTTTAGTTTGGGTTGGAGTTTTGTTGTTCAATAGTATGTTGATTCAATAGAGTTATGATATAGATCCAATTAGGTTGCATGTACCCTTAGGACTTTAAGGTATTTTCTGCATTATTACATGTAAAACCCATCAATAAGAAGTTGACAAAGCTTCCTGACTTTGTCTATTCCTTTTACTCACCAGTGTTTGCCTCCTTTATTGCTACTGTATATTGTCTCTTTGGGCCAACATCCTATAAAGAGGTCATCTCTGATCCTCCTTTGGCATACTGCTATGGTTGAGAAACTTGCAGCTCTTTATCTGACTCATACATGGGATCTGATTTAACTTCTACCCAGAGAGCACACGATTAGTTGTCGTTGGGTATATAAAATGAAATCAAAGTCAGATGGATACATTGAGCATTATCAAGCTAGACTTCTTGTGAAAGGGTATGTGCAAAAGTTGTAACGCCCCGTTTATTTGAATAAATTAATAAATGTAAGTCCCGGGATGATTTGTGAAGAATATTGGAAGTCGAGGGTTAAAAGTGTATGTTCGGGACTTAAATTGAAAAGATTGAAGGCTTAAGGGCTTATTAGTAATTTAGTGTAACGACCCGTTTCCGGTATGTTAATTAATTTGTTTTGGGCTAAGTTTTCAAGAGGGACTCGGCGAGTTCTAGCCTGACTCGCCGAGTCGGGTCGCGCATCTTGTGCACGCGGGAGCCGGCGACTCGGCGAGTCCATATCCTGGACTCGGCGAGTCCGTCCGTCTGGGTGAAACCCTATCTCCCCGGGTTTGCCCCCTATTTAAACCCCATTATAGCCTCCATCTCGTCACTTTTCCCCCCCTGAGAGCACTGTGAGAAACCCTAGACCTCCATTGGTGAGCCTTATAGGTGATCTTGTCCCATTTTGTGAAGGAGTGAAGAAGGAGAAGAAGAAGGAAGCAAGGAAAAGTGTTCTAGTGCCAAGATCCAAGGTCAAGGGTGAACTTATTGAGGTATTTTCGGAGTTCCCTTCTGGTTTCATGCTTAAACTTCCATTAGAGCTCTTTTAAGGGCTATTTGATGCTTGTTCCAAGCTTTATGCTTGCTTGAATGTGTTGTTAAGCCGAAATATCTTTAGATCTGAGTGTTGGGGTGTTGTAGAGTCCAGATCCACTGCCTTTTTGGGGTTACATTGCATGTTAGCCATGGATCTACCCTTATTGTGCATATTTTAGTCTTATTTCCCTCAATCATGTAGTTGTGCACGTAAAGTTGGAAACTTTACGTGGTAAAACAGCTTAATGGACCCAGATCTATCATTTGCATGTGTTGGATTTAAGAGAAATCGAGTAAAAATGTGTTGCATGGCGGCGACTCGGCGAGTCTGAAGAACGACTTGACGAGTCCGGTCGCGAGTCCCGAGTTCTTCAGTTCCTTCAGTGTCGAGTGGACGAGGTGAGTTAGGGAGTGGACTCAGCGAGTTAAGAGTAGACTCAGTAATGGAGGGACTCGGCGAGTTTGTTCATACAACTCGGCGAGTCCAAGGCAATCTCCTTGAGGATTAAGAACAACTCGTCGAGTCTGTTCATCTGACTCGGCGAGTCGGATGAAGATCATCTGAGTTCTTGGATCCAGAGGGTACTCGTCGAGTCGATGCCACACTCGACGAGTAACAGCAGGTAAGAGTTGAACGGAGAGTCTAGGACTCGGCGAGTCAGGTATCCCGACTCGGCGAGTCAGCCCTGAGTAAGTCAACTTTGACCAGGGGTAAAAGAGTCATTTTACCCTGAGTGTAGTGCTAGTGATTGATTGAGTGTGTTATGGATTTGTAGCCGAGGAGATTCAGGAGCAGCAGCCGTTAGCTTTCCGAGCCGCACTCTCATCCGCTAGCTTACGAGGTGAGTTTCCTTCCCGTAGGGGCGGGTCTAAGGCCACAATGCCGGCCCGTCCAGTTAATAGTAGTTTCCGGACTTCGGTCCGATGTAGAAGTTAGTATGTTTGATGCCTTCGTGGTTCAGACATGTTTTATGTGCTATGTGTATGTGTTTATGTTCCGGGCCACGGCCCGATGCAGTATGCAGTATAAATTGTTATGATATGCTATGCTATGTGCAGTCAGTCCCGGACCTCGGTCCGATGCAGGGGACACGGTCCCAGTCAGTTTCGGACTTCGGTCCGATGCAGTCAGTTCCGGACTTCAGTCCGATGCAGTTAGTTCCGGACTTCGGTCCGATGCAGTCAGTTCCGGACTTCGGTCCGATGCAGTTAGTTCCGGACTTCGGTCCGATGCAGGGGACAAGGTCCCAGTCAGTTCCGGACTTCGGTCCGATGCAGTTTTCCGGGTCCCGACCCGATGCAGTGGGCAAGGCCCAATATGTGTTTATATGTTGTTGTATGGTATGTGGTAAGTTGGGGGAGCTCACTAAGCTTCGTGCTTACAGTTTCAGTTTTGGTTTCAGGTACTTCCGCAAGCAAAGGGAAGAGCTCTGGATGACGGCATCGCACACACACCACCGTTTCAGCTTTAGTTTGGATTTGATCTAGTTGTTGTTTTGGATATAGCATGTTACATTTTCCGCACAGTACTTGTTATCTTTTGGGACATATCACGCATGGTTTATTTATATGATACTCTGATTATAGTTTTGATGGTATTAAAAACGAAATTTTTGGGTTGTATTTTTGGGTCGTTTCAAGTTGGTATCAGAGCCCTGGTTTGAGGGATTCGGATACACTCTCGGGTGTATCTGAACTCAAACTAAAGGGAAATAAAAGATTTTCAATAAAAAGATTTTTGAAAACACTTAGAAGGAAAAGAATTGTTTTAAGAAAAAGGTGTGTGCATGCGGTCAACCGAGCTCAAGTAAGTACTCCCAAATTACCCATACAAGTATTTGTTCAATTTCAGTTTAGTAGAACAGCATGCTAGAATAGGACTAAGGGTGTAGGAGAACGCCTTATGTGCCTGCTTATGTGTTACAGCTCTATGAATATTGCATGCTAGAATTGAGTAGACCGCAGTAGGATAGCCTGTTTAGGTTATGCCTGATAGTATGAGCTTAGCATCCTATGCTAGTGCAGTTTCTTGTTATAAGAATAGCTTGCGTGAGTTTGTTTCCCTTGTCCGAATGCTGCTTGCTTAGTGCTTAGTGGGATTCCGAGTAATGGGAGTTAGCCATTAGGTGAACACGTCACACCACATGTAATCAGGTTTGAATAATCTCAGAGTGCTGGAACTGGCCCTACTGCGCAGCTCTTGTTTGAGTCCAACCGTTGTAGGGACGGATCTTTTACTTGAAGGATTATCCGATCCTCATCACATGTGATGGTGTTCAGGTGATGGCTAACTGGCAGTGCGAGGAGACCTACAGCAGCTGAGGACCAGTCGTATTGAGCTCGAGTTTCCCTAGGGCAAGCCTAGGACGAGAGTAGCAGAGGATAGCAGCGGTAGAAGTGACTTGGGGAAGTCAAGGCGGTTCTTGAGGAAAGTACGGATAGATGTGGAAGGTAGTAGGGGCCCATACTACTGGAAGCAGAGGATCCGTACTCGAATCAAGGAAGGCCAAGATTAAACCAGGAAGCTAGTAGTCGTTTCATGACCCCTTGAAATATTCCAGTGTTCTGATGTGTTATGTGTGTTTCAGAATGGTAGTTTTGCGCCCGAGGCCAGCAGCCGGCAGTTCAGATGCCGGAGGGGGATCAGGATCGGGATCCGACCCGGAGGTCGGACAGATCGATGAGCAGACCAGAGAGTTCCTTTCTTCTGAGATTACTCGCATCATACTTGAGCAGACTCCTGTGATCTTCGGTTCGATCAAGGAGGGCATTTTGGAGATGATGGATGAGAGACTGAGTACCTTCCGTACTGAGATGGCGGCCGTGATGGGGTCGCGCACACTCACTTTCAGGGAGTTCAGGGCATGCGGGGCTCCTGACTATCACGGGGCACGGGACCCCATAGCGAGTACCAGGTGGTTGGCGGATGTGGCCAACGCATTCCGCACTAGCAGATGTCCCGAGGGGGACAAGGTCAGATTGGCGTCCTGTCTCCTGAAGGACAGGGCACGTGACTGGTGGGAGGAGGTAGGACATACCATCGGGGATGATGCGGCATTGGATGCCATGACCTGGGCTGATTTCTCTACCAGGTTCAGAGCGGAGTTCGCACCGGTCATTGAGGTGCAACAGTTAGCCAGGGAGTTCCAGGATCTTACCCAGACTACCGAGTCAGTGGCGGAGATCACCGCCAAGTTCAGGGAGCGGGCCCTTCTTGTTCCTCAGTATGCAGCAGACGAGGAGATGAAGAAGGCCCGTTATCACGAGATGTTGCGGAGCGACATTCGTATGTTTGTGAGCCGGTCCAGTTGCAAAACACTGGACGACATGATTGCTAGAGCCAGAGAGAGGGAGATTGATCTCGAGATGGAGAGGAAGAGGAAACCGGAGGCGGTTTCGGGAGCAGGCAGTGTGGGCAAAAAGCCCAAGGTTTCAGATCACAGGTCCAGGGGTCAGCAGAGCCACGGTCGATGTGGCAAGTGTGGGAGGTTGCACGAGGGGGCGTGCAGGGCAGGGAGTTCCGGCTGCTACAAGTGCGGTCGGCCCGGGCACATGAGTAGGGATTGTACGGCCCCTGCCACTACGGTTACAGCATCAGATCTGATTTGCTTTCAGTGCAATCAGAGGGGACACAAAAGGTCCCAGTGTCCCAGTTTAGCTGCAGCAGGGAAGGTGCATGCACCCGCCCCTGCTACTTTGAGGATCACGGATGGCCGTCAGGGCCGAGCTGATGCGCCGGTGGCGAAGAGCAGGGCATTCTAGATGACAGCAGAGGAGGCGCGAGCGACTCCTGATGTGGTGACGGGGTCGTTCTCGGTGAACGGCATCCCTGCTTTGGTATTGTTTGACTCGGGGGCCACCCGATCATTTGTATCGCTTGCGCTTAGCAAGAGATTTAGCAGAGCTCCGGGGGAACTGGATTGTCCGTTAGAGGTTGAGATAGCAGATGATAGGACCGTGAGGGTCGACAAAGTATATAGAGGGTGTTCCCTTCATATATTTGAGGAGCAGTTTTCAGTGGATTTGGTTCCAATTCCCCTGCGCGGGAATAAAGTTATTGTGGGAATGGATTGGCTAAGCCCCAATGGGGCGGTGATTGATTGTGAGCTTCAGCTAGTGAGGGTTCGCACTCCCAGTGGGGGAGAGATAGTGGTTCAGGGCGAGAGGCCCCAGCGAGGATTGACTTTCTGCTCTGCCGCTAGGGCGAGGCGCTACGTTCAGCAGGGTTGCGCCGGTTATGTAGCCTACGTCTTGGATGCCCGGGATAAGGGCAAGACGACGATCGATGATGTTCCTATTGTTCGAGATTACCCGGATGTGTTTCCCGAGGATTTGCCGGGGATACCTCCTGAGAGGCAGGTTGAGTTCAGGATCGACCTGGTTCCTGGTGCGGCTCCGATAGCCAAAGCACCATATCGACTTGCTCCCCCTGAGATGCAGGAGTTGTCTACACAGCTTCAGGAGCTGTTAGACAAGGGTTTCATTAGACCGAGCAGTTCGCCTTGGGGAGCGCCGATCTTATTTGTGAGGAAGAAAGACGGGTCGCATCGGATGTGTATTGATTACCGGGAGTTGAACAAGGTAACGGTGAAGAACCGTTACCCACTTCCGAGGATAGATGACTTGTTTGATCAGCTCCAGGGAGCGTCTTGGTTCTCCAAGATCGACCTACGCTCCGGTTACCACCAGATGAGGGTCAGGGATGAGGATGTTCAGAAGACTGCTTTCAGGACCCGGTATGGTCATTATGAGTTTGTGGTGATGCCATTTGGGCTCACCAATGCCCCAGCCGCGTTCATGGATCTCATGAACCGCGTGTGCAGACCGATGCTGGATCGGTCAGTGATAGTGTTCATCGATGACATCTTGGTGTATTCCAAGACGCAGGGACAGCACGAGGAGCACCTGCGGGAGGTGTTGGAGACTTTGAGGAGGGAGAGACTGTTCGCTAAGTTCTCCAAGTGCGAGTTCTGGTTACGCGAGGTGCAGTTTCTAGGGCATCTCGTTAATCAGAAGGGTATTTTGGTTGACCCGGCCAAGATTGAGGCCGTGATGCAGTGGGAGGTCCCGAGGTCTCCATCTGAGATTCGGAGCTTCCTAGGATTGGCAGGGTATTATCGGAGGTTTATTCAGGATTTCTCCAAGATAGCAGTGCCGCTCACCCGACTAACCAAGAAGTCGGTAGTTTTTCGTTGGGGGCCTGAGCAGCAGGCGGCGTTCGAGACTCTCAGGCAGAGATTGTGCGAGGCTCCGATCCTTACCTTGCCAGAGGGTGTTGAGGATTTCGTGGTCTATTGTGATGCTTCAATCACAGGTATGGGAGCAGTGTTGATGCAGCGAGGCCACGTGGTGGCTTATGCCTCGAGACAGTTGAAGCCTCACGAGGCTAATTATCCTACCCACGACTTGGAGCTGGGGGCAGTTGTTTTTGCCCTCAAGATTTGGAGACATTATCTGTATGGGGTCCGCTGTACTATCTACACGGACCACAAGAGTTTGCGATACCTTATGGATCAGCCTAGTTTGAATATGAGACAGAGGAGATGGTTGGACGTGCTGAAGGACTATGACTGTGAGATCCTGTATCATCCAGGGAAGGCCAACGTGGTGGCCGATGCCCTAAGCCGTAAGGCGTCGGCGGCCCCTATCAGGGATTTGTGTATGAGGATGACGGTAATCACTCCTTTGTTGGAGCGGATCAAGGAGGCTCAGATGGAGGGTCTCAAGGAGGAGAGGCAGAAGTGCGAGAGGATAGTGGGTCGAGTAGCTTCGTTCGACTACGACAGTCGGGGTTTGATGACGCTTCATGGTAGGGTGTGGGTACCGTACTGGGGTGGGGTACGGCAGGTATTGATGGACGAGGCTCATAAGTCTCGATTTTCTATCCATCCAGGGGCGACGAAGATGTATCGGGATCTTCGACCTGATTATTGGTGGCCCTGCATGAAGCGGGACGTCGCTTGGTACGTTGAGAGGTGCCTGACCTGCCGAAAGGTCAAGGCGGAGCACCAGAGACCTCACGGCAAGATGCAGCCGTTGGATATTCCCGTGTGGAAATGGGAGGACATCACCATGGATTTTATCACCAAACTTCCCAGGACCGCACGTGGAGTAGATTCGATATGGGTAGTGGTGGATCGGTTGACGAAGAGTGCCCATTTTATCCCGATCCAGGAGAGTATATCGGCGGAAAGGTTAGCCGATATCTATGTGCGAGAGATTGTGGCACGTCATGGAGTGCCGGTATCGGTAGTGTCGGACCGAGATGTTCGCTTCACGTCCAGATTCTGGAAGCGGTTTCACGACGAGATGGGTACTCGTCTCCATTTCAGCACCGCTTTTCATCCTCAGACTGACGGGCAGAGCGAGAGGACGATTCAGACTCTCGAGGACATGCTTAGGGCATGCGTTCTGGATTTTGGGGGCTGTTGGGATACGTATCTTCCCTTAGCGGAATTCTCGTATAACAACAGCTATCATGCGAGCATTGATCGACCTCCTTTTGAGATGTTATATGGCAGGAAGTGCAGGACCCCGATTTGTTGGGGCGAGGTCGGTCAGCGGGTTATGGGGAGCACCGAAGTGGTGCTCAAGACGACGGAACTGATCCAGCAGGTCCGTAATAGACTGCAGACTGCGCAGAGTCGGCAGAAGAGCTACGCCGACAGGAGGCGTTCAGACTTGGAGTTCCAAGTGGGAGACATGGTTCTTTTGAAAGTCTCACCTTGGAAGGGTGTCATCAGGTTCCGGAAGAGGGGCAAATTGGGCCCCAGGTTTATTGGACCTTTCAGGGTTTTGGCCCGGGTGGGTCGGGTCGCTTACCGGTTAGATCTCCCTGAGGAGCTCAGTTTGATACACAACACCTTCCACGTGTCACAGTTGAGGAAGTGCTTAGTGGACGAGACAGCGGTCGTTCCCTTGGAGGATATCCAGGTCGATAGCGGCTTGAATTATATCGAGAAGCCGATAGCCATTTTGGAACGGAAGACCAAGACCTTGAGGAACAAGGTAATTCAGCTGGTAAAGGTGCAGTGGCAGCATCGGAAGGGGTCTGAGTGGACATGGGAGGCTGAAGAAGAAATGAGAACGCACTACCCGGAGTTATTCGCAGATCCAGCCGTAGCAGGCTTCGAGGACGAAGTCTGAAACAAGTGGGGGAGAATTGTAACGACCCGTTTCCGGTATGTTAATTAATTTGTTTTGGGCTAAGTTTTCAAGAGGGACTCGGCGAGTTCTAGCCTGACTCGCCGAGTCGGGTCGCGCATCTTGTGCACGCGGGAGCCGGCGACTCGGCGAGTCCATATCCTGGACTCGGCGAGTCCGTCCGTCTGGGTGAAACCCTATCTCCCCGGGTTTGCCCCCTATTTAAACCCCATTATAGCCTCCATCTCGTCACTTTTCCCCCCCTGAGAGCACTGTGAGAAACCCTAGACCTCCATTGGTGAGCCTTATAGGTGATCTTGTCCCATTTTGTGAAGGAGTGAAGAAGGAGAAGAAGAAGGAAGCAAGGAAAAGTGTTCTAGTGCCAAGATCCAAGGTCAAGGGTGAACTTATTGAGGTATTTTCGGAGTTCCCTTCTGGTTTCATGCTTAAACTTCCATTAGAGCTCTTTTAAGGGCTATTTGATGCTTGTTCCAAGCTTTATGCTTGCTTGAATGTGTTGTTAAGCCGAAATATCTTTAGATCTGAGTGTTGGGGTGTTGTAGAGTCCAGATCCACTGCCTTTTTGGGGTTACATTGCATGTTAGCCATGGATCTACCCTTATTGTGCATATTTTAGTCTTATTTCCCTCAATCATGTAGTTGTGCACGTAAAGTTGGAAACTTTACGTGGTAAAACAGCTTAATGGACCCAGATCTATCATTTGCATGTGTTGGATTTAAGAGAAATCGAGTAAAAATGTGTTGCATGGCGGCGACTCGGCGAGTCTGAAGAACGACTCGACGAGTCCGGTCGCGAGTCCCGAGTTCTTCAGTTCCTTCAGTGTCGAGTGGACGAGGTGAGTTAGGGAGTGGACTCAGCGAGTTAAGAGTAGACTCAGTAATGGAGGGACTCGGCGAGTTTGTTCATACAACTCGGCGAGTCCAAGGCAATCTCCTTGAGGATTAAGAACAACTCGTCGAGTCTGTTCATCTGACTCGGCGAGTCGGATGAAGATCATCTGAGTTCTTGGATCCAGAGGGTACTCGTCGAGTCGATGCCACACTCGACGAGTAACAGCAGGTAAGAGTTGAACGGAGAGTCTAGGACTCGGCGAGTCAGGTATCCCGACTCGGCGAGTCAGCCCTGAGTAAGTCAACTTTGACCAGGGGTAAAAGAGTCATTTTACCCTGAGTGTAGTGCTAGTGATTGATTGAGTGTGTTATGGATTTGTAGCCGAGGAGATTCAGGAGCAGCAGCCGTTAGCTTTCCGAGCCGCACTCTCATCCGCTAGCTTACGAGGTGAGTTTCCTTCCCGTAGGGGCGGGTCTAAGGCCACAATGCCGGCCCGTCCAGTTAATAGTAGTTTCCGGACTTCGGTCCGATGTAGAAGTTAGTATGTTTGATGCCTTCGTGGTTCAGACATGTTTTATGTGCTATGTGTATGTGTTTATGTTCCGGGCCACGACCCGATGCAGTATGCAGTATAAATTGTTATGATATGCTATGCTATGTGCAGTCAGTCCCGGACCTCGGTCCGATGCAGGGGACACGGTCCCAGTCAGTTCCGGACTTCGGTCCGATGCAGTCAGTTCCGGACTTCAGTCCGATGCAGTTAGTTCCGGACTTCGGTCCGATGCAGTCAGTTCCGGACTTCGGTCCGATGCAGTCAGTTCCGGACTTCGGTCCGATGCAGTTAGTTCCGGACTTCGGTCCGATGCAGGGGACAAGGTCCCAGTCAGTTCCGGACTTCGGTCCGATGCAGTTTTCCAGGTCCCGACCCGATGCAGTGGGCAAGGCCCAATATGTGTTTATATGTTGTTGTATGGTATGTGGTAAGTTGGGGGAGCTCACTAAGCTTCGTGCTTACAGTTTCAGTTTTGGTTTCAGGTACTTCCGCAAGCAAAGGGAAGAGCTCTGGATGACGGCATCGCACACACACCACCGTTTCAGCTTTAGTTTGGATTTGATCTAGTTGTTGTTTTGGATATAGCATGTTACATTTTCCGCACAGTACTTGTTATCTTTTGGGACATATCACGCATGGTTTATTTATATGATACTCTGATTATAGTTTTGATGGTATTAAAAACGAAATTTTTGGGTTGTATTTTTGGGTCGTTTCATTTAGGGATCTATTATGAAAGAGATTTTTGTAGAGTAGGGGTTGATTGGTAAATTTCAGACTTTAATTGTAAAGAATTTCAGAAGATAGGGTTAAAAAGGTAAGTATGTGTTTTATTTTGAAAAAGATATCATGGGTAGGGACTAGAATGGTTAAATGGGAAAAGTTGGAGCATGGACATGGGACAACTCCTGTCACCCTCCCTTAATCCATGTATATATGCATCTTAAATCACTCAAAACCCTAACCCTAAGGAATATGCCTCCAGCCGCCACCCCTCCTACTCTCTCATCTCCGGTCATATGAGGTCGCCGCCACGCCATGGAACTGCCACCATCAAGACGAGCTGCCGGCAACAACGTGAGTCACTGAGAGTCCGTCGAAGACCGGGAAGAAACTTTCAGTCGTTGTGGTTGCTGTTGCCGTGTCAGGAGAACGTCGCCATTGCGACGTTGGCTGCCATTATTCCGTCGTTGTGCAAGTAATGGGCTGCCGAGAAACCTTCAGTCGATACTTCTCTTTTTCCCTTTCGTTCCTTTTGTTGGTTTGATGCCATGTATGGCGGATGTGGTCACCGGTGGGCCGTGAACCACCGTTTAAGATTGCTCAGGCGATAGCAGCCTCCTAGTTGGTTGTTTAGAGCTTGGTTCTTGGGTCATTTCATGTGTATAATGCTGCCACCATTTTCTGCCCCTTTTTCCGCTACCAGCCACCATCGGAGGTGGCTGTGTATGCTTATTTATTATTTATGAAGATTTCAAGTGTGATTTTCTTGGACAGGGACCGCCACCACCATTAGGAATGGTAGCTGTCGCCGCTGCTGTTGCTTTTCCAGTGCTCCTGCCGCCACTATGAGCCACCAAGGGACGGTGGCTGGATCTTTTGAAAAAAAAAGAAATCATGTAGGTGTGTATGTATGCGTGTTGGATTTTTTGTTTAGCCGGATAGTCGGAAGTAGCCACTGCCACCACCGTGAGGTGGTGGCTGCCGCCAAGCACCGCCGCCGGCCACCATGGTGTGGTTGTGTGTGTGTTAGTTAGTGTGTGTGTGTGTGTTTATGTTTGGATTAAACATTGTAATTGTAATTAGTTTTAGTTAATAATAAAAATAATAATAACCACCACCGTAAGGTGGTGGCCGCCGCCATGAGCCGCCATCAACCACCACTACCCAAGCTGGTAATGGGTGGTGCCCCGCTAGCAAACCCTAATGGGCTTAGAGATTGGTTTTGGGCCTATTGGGCCATGTTTGGGTGGAAAACCCTAATTATGAGTATTGGGCCTTAGACTTATTGGGCCCACTTGTGGGCCATTGCAATTGGATTGTGAATTAAGCCCAAATGATTCCATGACACGTATCTAGTAGTGTAAAGGAATTAATGGATCAAGTCCTTAATGGGCAAATTGAGAAAATCCTAATATTTGAGAATTTATCGGACATACACACGAGAATTATTTAATAAGTGAAATATTAAATAATAATCATTGGCAGAAATTAATCTAAGCAATAATGGACTTAATGGATTAAGTCCTTAGTAGATTAAGTCCTTAGTGGATTAAGCCCTTAATGGGTTAAGTGAGAAGCACTTAACCCTAATTGTCATTGAAACCCTAATTATCATTTTATGTGAAACCCTAATGTCAAATGGGCCTTGAGTTGGGCTTTTCAATTGGGTAATTGGTAATTAGGCCAATAATGCTCCATCCAAGAATGATTATGGACTAGAATATTTAGTTGGGCTTTAGGGTAAGGCCCTAATGAAGGATTGGGCTCAATTTGGAAAATTGGGCCATAGATGAGCCATAGTTTGGTCCTAGAGAGTTGTATGATATTGGGCCCTTAGAATGGGACATGTTGGACTGGACTGGACAATTGGGCCTTAAGGGAAGCCCATGTAGAGGTTTGGGCCCAATTTAGAAAATTGGGTCATATGTTAGGCTTTGATCCCTAGTTGACATTAGGCCTATGGATTAGACCTTGGGCTTGGGTAAGCCAAGCTTGGGGTAATGTAGTAATTATCCAAAGTATGTAATTATAGTTATGTAGTGGAACCCAATTATTAATTGGGTGTTATTTTGATGTTGACAGATCGGGAACGTGTCATCTAGCAGCTGAGGTCGAATATACGGGACTTCAGCAGTGTGGGATTGAGTTTGTGGGACTTCAGCAGTGTGAGGTGAGTTTCCTTCCAGTAGGAACGGGTCTACGACCATAATGCCGACCCGTTTAGTTAGCAGTCAGTTCCGGACTTCGGTCCGATGTAGTAGTTCAGGTTGCTTGATGTCTTTGTGATTCAAGCATGTTTATGTGTTATGTGTTCCAGACTTCAGTCTGATGCAATATGCAGTATATGTGTTTATGCTAGTTGATTTGTGTTTATGCTATGCTATGCTTAGTCAGTTTCGGACTTCGGTCCGATGTAGGGGACAAGGTCCCAGTCAGTTCCGGACTTCGGTCCGATGCAGGGGACAAGGTCCCAGTCAGTTCTAGACTTTGGTCCGATGCAGTTTCCGAACTTCGGTCTGATGTAGAGGGCAAGGCCCTGGTCAGTTTCCGGACTCCGGTCCGATGCAGTTTTCGGACTTCGGTCCGATGCAGTGGGCAAGGCCCAATATGTGCTTTATATGTTATTGTATGGTATGTGGTAGTTTGGGGGAGCTCACTAAGCTTCGTGCTTATAGTTTCAGTTTTGGTTTCAGGTACTCAGTTTTCAAAAGAAGAGCTCGGGAAGATTGCAGTGCACACACCATTTGTTCAGCCTGGGTGTTTATACTCTGATATATTTGACAATTGTTATGATATTTTAAGATACATAGTTTATGATTCTTATATGACGTTTAATGAATATGGTTTTATTACCGATTTAAAACGAAATTTTCAGACTGTGTTTTTGGGATGTTACAAGTTGGTATCAGAGCCTTGGTTTGAGGGATTCGGGCGCACTCCCGAGTGTGTCTGAACTCAAACTAAGGAAGTGGTATAAAGTTTTCAAGAGAAAAACCATGGTTACAAAAGAATTTTGAGAAAAGAAAACAATTTTAGAAAAAGTTTAAAGAAAAGAGTTTTAGAAAAAGCGAAAAGAGTTTTGAAAAGAGAAAAAGGGTGTGGTGCATGCAATCAGCCAAGCTCAAGTAAGTACTACCAAATTACCCATACAAGTTTATGTTATGATTGTTAGTTTCAGTTTCATTAGAACAGCATGCTAGAATAGGACTAAGGATCTAGGAGGATGCCTTATGTGCCTGCTATATGTGTTTCAGATTTATGAGAATTACATGCTAGTATCGAGTAGACAGTAGTAGGATAGCCTGTTTAGGTTATTCCTGATAGTATGAGCTTAGCATTGTATGCTAGTACAGTTTCTCGTTATGAGAATAGATTTTCTTGAGTAGTTTCCTGTGTCCAAATGCTGCTTGCTTTGTGATTTGTAGGACTCTGAGTAATGGGAGTTAGCCGTTAGGTGAATACGTCACGTCACATGTAATCAGGGTTGAATAATCTCAGAGTGCTGGATTTGACCCTATTGCGCAGCTTTTGTTTGAGTCTAATCATTGTAGGGACGAATATTTTACTCGAAGGATTATCTGAGCCTCATCACATGTGATCGTATTCAGGTGATGGCTAATTAGCATTACAGGGAGGCCTTCAGCAGCTGAGGACTAGATTGGGTGGAGTCAGAGATTTCCGTAGGGCAAGCCTAGGATGAGAGTAGCAGAGATCAGTAGTAGTATAAGTGACTTAGTGGAGTCGAGGCAGTACTTGAGGAAAGTACGGATAGATGTGGAAGGTAGTATGGGACCGTACTACTGAAAACAAAGGATCCGCACTCGAATCAAGGAAGGATGAGATAAATCCAGGAAACTTGTAGTGTGTGAGATCCCTCGAGTTTTGATGAGCGTTGTGATGTTAATGGTGGTATATTACCAAGTATAGTGACGGTACGTGGTAGACCAGATGGTAGTTCTGGCTTCGACGAGGGATCAGGCTCGGACTCTGGAGCCGGGCAGATTGATGATCAGATGAGGGAGTTCATTCCATCCGAGAATTTTGCGCATTATCATTGACCAGACTCCTGTGATCCTCAGTGATCAAGGAGAGCATTATAAAGATTTGTGATGAGAGGCCGAGTGCATTCTGCACTGAGATAACAGTCATGATAGAGACCCGTACGTTGATGTTTCAGGAATTCAGAGTTTGTGAGGCTTCAGATTGACATGGGGGTTAGGGACCCCATTGTTAGCAGCAGATGGTTGACAGATGTTGCAAACACTCTTCGTACCAGACGTTGTCTCGAAAGGAGACAAGATCTGACTTACTTCTTGTCTCCTGAGGGATAGAGCACGAGATTGATAGGAAGAGGTCGGTAGTGAGTTGTGTGATGATGCGTTTAATGCTAGGTCATGGGATGACTTTTAGACCAGATTCTGGGCAGAGTGTGTCCAGGAGATTGAGGCGCAACAGTTGGCACAATGGTTGTTAGATCTCCACCAGACGACTGAGACTGTGGCAGAGATCACTGCCAGATCTCAGGAAAGAGCTTATATGGTACCACAGTATGCAGCAGATAAGGAAATGAAGAAGGAAAGTTATCAGAACATACTGTAGAATGATAGCAGGGAGATCATGAGTATCTCGGGGTGCAAGACCCTGAATGATATGGCTTCTTGAGCCTGAGAACGAGAGATGGACTTGGAGCACATTAGGAAAAGGGAACCAGGTCATTTGTTTATATAGAAGGGTCTTGAGAGGAGACCCAAGATTTCACATTAGCTTTCAAGAGACCAGCAGGACCAGATTTGGTGCAGCACTTGCAGGAGTAGGAGAGTACATCGTCATCTTGGTTTATTCCAAGACTGAGGAGTAGCACGAGAAGCACCTGAGGGAGGTGCTAGAGACTTTGAGGAGGGAGAGAATTTTCGCAAGGTTCTCTAATTGTGAGTTCTGGTTGCGCGGGGTGCAATTTCTTGGGCACCTTGTCAATCAGAAAAATATTCTAGTCGATCCGACCAAGATAGAGGCCGTGATGCAGTGGGAGATTCCGAGGTCTCCAATTGAGATTCGGAGCTTCCTGGGTCTAGCTGGTTATTATCGGAGATTTATTCAGATTTTTTTGAAGTTATGTGATCTTTTGGATTAGTTGGTGTTGAAACCCTAGCACGGATAAACGTGAGTTCTAGCAGATTGGTCATGGGTGGTGAGAAGGATTGGGAATTCTTCCAGTCTGGTATGTTGTAAGGCATTAGCTGAATTTAAGTGGGGGAGAATCGCCCAAGGATTCAGAAGCAGGAGCAGTTTTGAGACTATAATAAGTTTTGCATCCTTGTTAGGAAGGAAGACAGCTTGAGCGGCTGTATGGTTTGATGATAATGTGAGATGGAAGTTCGGAAAAACTTGCCAATAAGGAGATCGCGTTCCCGTAATTTTTTCTAGTAAGCCTTAGGGAATCAGGTTAGGGATTCCATACAGGACATGAGTTCAGCTGAGTGGGGGTTAGGTGCGTGTTAGATCCTGCATAGATAGTGTTAGAGTGTTGTAAGTCTGTGGGTGTAGCCGTAGCGTTCACTAGAAGCCAAATAGTGATAGAGTGTTGTAAGTCTGCGGGTGTAGCCGTAGCATTCACTAGTATCCAGATAGTGCTAGAAGTGTTGTGAGACTGCGGTTGTAGCTGTAGTATTTACTTGGTTTGTTGATGGCATGAGCGCGCTATTAGGTCGTGGAAGGATCAGTAGTACCCACCAGTTCGGGTGTAGCAGTGAGGATATGGAAATCCACGGTTTGGATTTCGGAATTACCTGGTCGGATTAAACTCGGTTAAGCCGGTGATAAGACTGTGGAAGTGCCACTACAGACATGAGAGCTAGGAAGCAGTGGACTGCTTAAGGTCATTGTGACATAAGGCTACCAAGGGTAGTATAACAATCCCTCTTAGCTAGGATTGGTAATGTCGGGATCTGACATATGGAGTCAATCAGTTAAATCAGAAGGCCACTAGAGCCACAATGAGAAGATAGCTAGTAGCATCCAGTTTCAAAGGAGGATTTCGTTCCGAAGTCGTGCATGGCGACTAAGTAGGGAGTCCTTTGACTCCGAAGCCGAGGTGGAACTCGGTATTACAGATAATAGGTAAACAAACTAAGACCAGGGAGGTCTCGATGGATATAAAGAAGCAGCTATGTAGCAACATATTATTCCAAGCAGATAGTATTTCAGGCAGTTTCGTGTTTTAGACAGTTCAGTAATTCAAGTTGTAAGTGTCTCAAGCAGTAATGGTATTTTTAGGATTTCATGTATGATTAGAGACACATATAGCTTGGGATATGCTAAGGCAATTACAGCAGGATTATCTGAGTTTTCGTTAAAGCTACCCTGAGAAGGCTAGAGTGTACCTAAGATTATGGCCATGTTACTTGAGTAGTTAGCGTGTAAGGAATGGTAAGGAAGGATTTCTAGGACGAAATCTAATTTAAGCGGGGCAGAGTTGTAACGCCCCGTTTATTTAAATAAATTAATAAATGTAAGTCCCAGGATGATTTATGAAGAATATTGGAAGTCGAGGGTTAAAAGTGTATGTTCGGGACTTAAATTGAAAAGATTGAAGGCTTAAGGGCTTATTAGTAATTTAGGGATCAATTATGAAAGAGATTTTTGTAGAGTAGGGGTTGATTGGTAAATTTTAGACTTTAATTGTAAAGAATTTCAGAAGATAGGGTTAAAAAGGTAAGTATGTGTTTTATTTTGAAAAATATATCACGGGGAGGGACTAGAATGGTTAAATGGGCAAAGTTGGAGCATGGACACGGGACAACTCCCATCACCCTCCCTTAATCCATGTATATATGCATCTTAAATCACTCAAAACCCTAACCCTAAGGAATATACCTCCAGCTGCCACCCCTCCTACTCTCTTATCTCCGGTCATATGAGGTCGCCGCCACGCCATGGAATTGCCACCATCAAGACGAGCTGCCAGCAACAACATGAGTCACTGAGAGTCCGTCGAAGACCGAGAAGAAACTTTCAGTCGTTGTGGTTGCTGTTGCCGTGTCAGGCGAACGTCGCCATTGCGACGCTGGCTGCCGTTATTCCGTCGTTGTGCAAGTAATGGGCTGCCGAGAAACCTTCAGTCGATTCTTCTCTTTTTCCCTTTCGTTCCTTTTGTTGGTTTGACGCCATGTATGGCGGCTGTGGTCACCGGTGGGCCGTGAACCACCGTTTAAGATTGCTCAGGCGATAGCAGCCTCCTAGTCGGCTGTTTAGAGCTTGGTTCTTGGGTCATTTCATGTGTATAATGCTGCCACCATTTTCTGCCCCTTTTTCCGCTACCAGCCACCATCGGAGGTGGCTGTGTATGCTTATTTATTATTTATGAAGATTTCAAGTGTGATTTTCTTGGACAGGGACCGCCACCACAATTGGGAATGGTAGCTGCCGCCGCCGCTGCTGTTGCTTTTCCAGTGCTCCTGCCGCCACTATGAGCCACCAAGGGAGGGTGGCTGGAACTTTTGAAAAAAAAAAAGAAATCGTGTAGGTGTGTATGCATGCGTGTTGGATTTTTTGTTTAGCCGGATAGTCGGAAGTAGCCACTGCCACCACCGTGAGGTGGTGGCTGCCACCAAGCACCGCCGCCGGCCACCATGGCGTGGTTGTGTGTCTGTGTTAGTTAGTGTGTGTATGTGTGTTTATGTTTGGATTAAACATTGTAATTGTAATTAGTTTTAGTTAATAATAAAAATAATAATAACCACCACCGTAAGGTGGTGGACACCGCCGTGAGCCGCCATCAACCAGCACTACCCGAGGTGGTAATGGGTGGTGCCCCGCTAGCAAACCCTAATGGGCTTAGAGATTGGTTTTGGGCCTATTGGGCCATGTTTGGGTGGAAAACCCTAATTATGAGTATTGGGCCTTAGACTTATTGGGCCCACTTGTGGGCCATTGCAATTGGATTGTGAATTAAGCCCAAATGATTCCATGACATGTATTTAGTAGAGTAAAGGAATTAATGGATCAAGTCCTTAATGGGCAAATTGAGAAAATCCTAATATTTGAGAACTTATCGGACACATACATGAGAATTATTTAATAAGTGAATTATTAAATAATAATCATTGGCAGAAATTAATCTAAGCAATAATGGACTTAATGGATTAAGTCCTTAGTAGATTAAGTCCTTAGTGGATTAAGCCCTTAATGGGTTAAGTGAGAAACACTTAACCCTAATTGTCATTTTATGTGAAACCCTAATGTCAAATGGGCCTTGAGTTGGGCTTTTTAATTGGGTAATTGGTAATTGGGCCAATAATGGTCCATCCAAGAATGATTATGGACTAGAGTATTTAGTTGGGCTTTAGGGTAAGGCCCTAATGAAGGATTGGGCCCAATTTGGAAAATTGGGCCATAGATCAGCCATAGTTTGGGCCTAGAGAGTTGTATTATATTGGGCCCTTAGAATGGGACATGTTGGACTGGACTAGACAATTGGGCCTTAAGGGAAGCTCATGTAGAGGTTTGGGCCCAATTTAGAAAATTGGGTCATATGTTGGGCTTTGATCCCTAGTTGACTTTGGGCCTATGGATTGGACCTTGGGCTTGGGTAAGCCAAGCTTGGGGTAATGTAGTAATTATCCAAAGTATGTAATTATAGTTATGTAGTGGAACCCAATTATTAATTGAGTGTTATTTTGATGTTGACTGATCGGGAATGTGTCATCTAGCAACTGAGGTCGAGTATGCGGGACTTCAGCAGTGTGGGATTGAGTCTGTGGGACTTCAGCAGTGTGAGGTGAGTTTCCTTCCAGTAGGAACGGGTCTACGGCCACAATGCCGACCCGTTTAGTTAGCTGTCAGTTCCGGACTATGGTCCGATGCAGTAGTTCAGGGTGTTTGATGTCTTTGTGATTCAAGCATGTTTATGTGTTATGTGTTCCAGACTTCAGTCCGATGCAGTATGCAGTATATGTGTTTATGCTAGTTGATTTGTGTTTATGCTATGCTATGCTTAGTCAGTTCCGGACTTCGGTCCGATGTCGGGGACAAGGTCCCAGTCAGTTTCGGACTTCGGTCCGATGCAGTTAGTTCCGGACTTCGGTCCGATGTAGGGGACAAGGTTCCAGTTAGTTCCGAACTTCAGTCCGATGCAGTTTCCGGAATTCGATCCGATGTAGAGGGCAAGGCCCTGGTCAGTGTCCGGACTCCGGTCCGATGTAGTTTCCGGACTTCGGTCTGATGCAGTGGGCAAGGCCCAATATGTGCTTTATATGTTATTGTATGGTATGTGGTAGTTTGGGGGAGCTCACTAAGTTTCGTGCTTACAGTTTCAGTTTTGGTTTCAGGTACTCAGTTTTCAAAAGAGGAGCTCGGGAAGATTGCAGTGCACACACCATTTTGTTCAGCCTGGGGTGTTTATACTTTGATATATTTGACAGTTGTTATGATATTTTGAGATACATAGTTTATGATTCTTATATGACGTTTGATGAATATGGTTTTATTACCGATTTAAAACGAAATTTTCAGACTGTGTTTTCGGGATGTTACAAGTATGGTATTGTTTATGAGGAAACTTTTGCTCCTGTTGCAAAAATGACGACTATTTGCACCTTGATTGCAGTTTCTTCCATTCACCAATGGAAGATTTATCAGATGGATTTTAAGAATGCGTTCTTGGATGGTGGTATTCATGAGGAAGCATACATGTCTCCTCCCCCAGGTATGTCTCATTAACCAGGTGAAGTTTGTCGACTTTGGAAGGCACTATATGGTCTCAAATAAGCCCCTTGTGCTTGGTTTGAGAAATTTTCTACGGTGATTACTTCACTTAGTTTTCGACCAAGTAATCATGATTTGAATCTATTTGTTCAGTGTACTAGTGCAGGCCAGATTATTCTTTCCTTATATGTCGATAACATGATTATTATTAGTGATGATCATGATGGTATAGTCTTCAAAGCGTGATTTGAATCACCGTTTTGCTATGAAAGATTTGGGATTGTTGCGTTATTTCTTGTAGATTGAAGTTTCTCAATCTCCAAAGGATTATCTTTTATCTCAAACGAAGTATATTTCAGATTTGTTTAAACGATCACGACTCATGGATAACCAGACAGTTGATACGTTTATAATGAATCATGCAAAGTATTCTCCAACTGATGGTGTCCCATTATCAGATCCTAGCCTTTATCATATTATTGTAGGGAGTTTGGTTTACCTCATTGTCACTAGACCGAATATTGCTCATGCAGTTCATGTGTTTAGCTAGTTTGTCACTACTCCTTTTACTATTCATGGGGGAGTTGTTTTCGTATTTTGAGATATCTTCGTGGTACTTAGTTCCACATCCTTGTGTTTCCATCTACATCCTTTCTTGAGTTGCATATCTATAGTGATGCTAATTGGGATAATGATATTTATGATCGTAAGTCTACTATTAGATATTGTGTTATTCTTGGGGATTCGTTAATATCATGGAAGAGCAAGAAACAAGATGTTGTCCCTGAATCTTTTACAAAATTTGAGTTTCGAGCCATGGCTATCGCCACTTGTGAGATTGTTTCGTTGAGATGGCTTCTTACAGATATGGGTGTTCATATATCTTAGCCTATCCCTTTGTATTGTGACAACGAGAGTGTGATAATGATTGCCAAGTATTCATTGTTTTATGAGTGCACAAAACACATTAGGATCGATTGTCATTTCACACGTCATCATCTCCAAAGGGCACTATCTCCCGGTCTTATGTTCCTTCCTCTTTGGAGATTGATAATATTCTTACGAAGCCATTGACTGCTTCTCGATTCCATTTTCTGTTTGACAAACTTTCTATGCTTATTGTTGTTGCATTGTGAGTTTGAAAGGGGATGTTAGCCTAATAAGACTTTGGGCTTTATTTTGTATTGGATATTATGTCGACCCATTAACTAGGAAACTATAATTAAGAAGTCCATAAATTTTGTCTTTCTCTTCTATTGTATATGCACTTCTTGTTTGATAATAATATGAAACCTTAGCAGTTGTATGTCTTTTAACTTGTATGTCTTTTAACTGTTAATTCACAGTACCATGTTGAAGCATTAATGTTTAAAATGCAAAATAATGTATCTTTTTTAATATTTTACTATTACAACTTGGTGAGCTAAAAAAACCCAAATATTTGTTGCCTTCGTTTATGTTAGGTCCACATCTAAAATTATAGAGTTGTAGTTTTTATCTTTGTGAAGATCTTAGGATTTATTGTTTGTAAAGCACTTAAAAACATATAAAAAGAACATATACTGTTTTGGAAACATCAAGTCAAAGAGAACTTAAGATTCAAACCAATTGTTTTTTTAAACAAGTTTACAGTGAATAAATAAGAAAATAGTTTCTAGCTTAACAAAACAAGAAGATTATGTAAGATTAGAATATTAGCCTCTCACAGTAGCTCTGAATATAGTGGCGGATCTAGGATTTAGTCTGAATATAATTTTTTTTTTTTTGTAATGTATTAAAAAAAACTGTTACCTATATTCTAAATCAGTTTTTTCATACATTAAAAAAAAATTAAAATACATATTATAATTGTCTTCTACGACTTGTCATATCTTGAAAACGATCGATTACAATTTCATTTGGTGTTTTGAATTAATTATATGGTTAATATTATAAAAATATAACCAACTATCTAAAATGTTTAAAAACACCATCCAACTCAAAAACATCATTAGAAGGTAACGAATGACGATCTATCATTTTCTTTAAAAAATATCATTGTTAGAATGGTATTTTAATACAAATTAATAGTTCAAATGGTATTTCCTAAACCAAAAGAATAGTTACCTTTTGATGATACTTTTTTAGTTGAATAATGTTTCGAAACATTTTAAATAGTTGGTTATATTTTATTACATTAACCTTATTGAAAAATTGCTACTAAAAAATGTTTGCTGTTGCTGTTTTTCCAAGATATAAAACGCACAAATTTAGTTTTTTATTTAAACTGATTTTCTAAACCCAAATGCTTAATACATGACTTAAATTAGAAAGGGAGCTGCATGCGCCTATATTCCCTAATTTAAAGCACTTGGCGTGGGGTGTTTGGAAAAACTTTTTAAGGTTAAAAATGTCCTTTTTGTAAAAGGATTTTTTGGCTAATAATTTTTTTCAAAAGAAAATCTTTAAAAGGTGTTTGTATTTGTTTTTAGAGTAAAAGTTAGCTTTTGAGGTTAAAAATTCCCAAAAGTTATGAAAAAAAAAAAAAATAGGATTTTGTGACTTTTGAAACACTTTTTTCCTTCTATACAAAAAGTCATTTAAAATATCATTTTCAATACTCAAACATCTTTTGAATCTTTTTTAACTTTTTGGAAAAGTTAAAAGCCAAAAGTTGTTTTAAAAACAATCCCAAACACCATCCTAAATATATTGAGGGCACTGTTATCAATTTAACTTTTTTTTAATCCAAATCTTACCTATATTTTATATTTTATGTATAAGTTTTAAGATCGTGGGAACACTTGTCCTACACACCAATAAGTCACTAACCACTATAATGGATCTGGTCACCACATTTAACCACTAAACCTATGGGATACCCACCATTATATTCTTCTTATTTTTTTATTTTTAAATTAAAAAATATATGTTTTTTTAATTAATTACAATGTAGAGAGAGGTAGAGAGACATGGAGAGAGAAAAAAATTTATTGGATGTTGTTGTCCGTTCTCCACACTACATTTGACAACGAATTTTTCCACTACTAGCCACCACTAAGAATATGAGGGTGATATTCACATTTTTTATTCGTGGCCACATAGACCACAAGCATACTCATTATGAATATACCATAAGGCCTTATATGTCGTGCATCCGCCCCGGTCTGAATAAGTACTCCGCAAATGCAATGCTTCACCAGACCCCTCGAAACTTGAGAATAACACGAAGAAACGACGTTCAAGATACTATCCATTTGCATTCTCAGCTTGAGTCCATGAAAAATATAGCCCAACTCAGCCCAAACACATATCACACATGGCCACATGGGACAAGTCATTGACCTAGGGATCGTTGGACTTACAAAAATTAACAAATAAGAAAATTAAATCAAGGTTGATATCGACTTATCTTTGCAAGTCATTATTTTCAATAAAAGTTTTTAATTAAAGAAGTTTTGAGTCGTATATCTTTTTTCTTTATGCATATAAAAAGTATATTCTAAAATGTACTTAGTTATTTCGAATCGAAAACGTCTAAAGTCTGTAGACCACATCTGAAACTCTCTACAGCAGAAGACGTGGGCTAAACCGTTACAACATGTAATGAAAAGTTTATTTGTTTTTTACGTCTCCGTGCTACTGTAATAAACTGAAAACAATCATACGATAGTTAAAAATAATTCTAAATCAAAATTTTATTTAGTTTAATCATATGCAAATCAAATATAATGATCATTATAATCATATGATTTTTAAAGACATGTATATAAAATAATTAAACATAATATTTGCTAAATAAAATAACTAAAATTGTTAATTTAGCTAACATCATATTCATTTTGTTAAAATTTTGAGCACAATAGTTATTTTTCTAGTTAACTTTACTAAATTTGACAACTTTAATGATTAACTTTATAACTTATTAAGAGAAACTAAATATCCTCCTCCAATTTCTTTCTATCATCTTCCTACCCATGTCAAATGATGACATGTGTCATATTTAATTTTCCTTAATAATATTTTAATCCACTTGTCACCATTTTACATGGTAGGAAGATAAATATGAGTAAATTGTATGAGGATATTTAATTTCTCATTTATTAATATCTGGTTATAGACAATATACACAAAAAAAAGTATTTGTATGAAATTTACTAAACGGTTTTGAAATTATGTAAAATACACTCTAATTTTTATAATATCATTCGTAATATTATTAAAATAATAAACATGTTGAAAAAAAATTAAAACAAATATATATTGAATAATATAATTTAAAGTAAGGTGGGAAGTGTGAATAAGAAAATCCAGTGTTGTGCCACACAGCATAAGATCACTCGGTATGGGCATATCTCGTTTTCGTGGTGGCTGACGTGGACGTCGACAATGGCGTTATGACGGGGGAACACCGCTCCCCCTTCTTGTTTCAGCTCGTTATGACACTTCTCGTGCCCGTCACCACTTATTGAAATGGGGGAAAATGTATACGTTGGGATTTGACCGTTTGCAACGGTCAACATTTTAAATAAATTTTTTTACCCTTTTTACTTTATATAAATACTCATTTTACTTCAATTTTTTTTACATCTTTCTCTTATTCTCTCTATATTTTATACTTTCTTTTAATAAAAAATGGAACAAAACCCAAACACCCCCCCCCCCTCCATCGTCAAACCCAAACACACAACCTAGCATCTCAGATTTGCGGGTTATGAAAATTATTTCAACCTTTTATCGTTTCAAGGATCACCACAAATCCTATACCAAGGCACCACTTTCAATCTCGCTTCATCGCCACTGCAATTTCCCAACTCACCTTACCTTCAACAAAGTTTATTTGCTCAAATCTCAAATTTACAACAAAATCTTTTCCCTATTTTTGCTTTGATGCAACAAACAACCAACCAAACATCGCCTACAATACAACCATCGGTTAAAGTGGAAGCGGGAGGTAGTAGGAGAGGGAAAGGGAAAGGAAAATCAAAAGGGAAATCGATAGCGGTTGAAACAAAATATGCAAACTTTCCACAATGGTGAACACCGGAGGAGGAATATGCTTTGACGGTGGCTTGGTGTGCTACTTCAAAAGATGAACTACGCGGAAATGGAATGAAGAAAGGAGTTTATTGGGGGGAAGTGCGCGACAAGTTTCATGCTATTTTGAAGAAAAATCCGTATCGCAACAATGACATGTTGGGCAGCAAATGGGGTCACATAACTAAGCGGTGCAGCAAATTCAACAGTATTTACAACCGGCTTGAGGCGCTACAACAAAGCGGAACCATCGACTTCGATTTGTCCAAATCTGCTAAGGAACAATATTGGGTTGAAATAGGTCATGTTTTCGACTTTGAAAAATAATGAGAATTGTTGCGAGCAGATCCAAAGTGGAATAAAACGCCTAGATCGTCGAAGGTTCAATCCAAAAGGTCTCGCAATTCTAGCTCGGTTGACGTGTCGGACGCACGGACTCACATCAACCTAAATGCCGACACCGATGAGATCCCAGATGATATTGATGAGATATCTCCACCATGACGACCGTCCGGACGCGACAAAGCGAGGCGCGCTGCAAGGCATGTGGAGGAGGTTGATGTGAAAGCAAAAGAGGCGGCGGAAATGAGAGTGAAATTCGACGAACACAATTTATTAATAAAAGAAAAAAATGACTTGAAACGTTGTAATTTGGAGTTCCTAGAAAGGCAGGCACGAGAGAAGCAGAAGCAAAAAGAAAGGGAACTAATGACACATCAGCTGTCAATTCTTCGGACGAGCGATGAAGGTTTGTCGCCTGAAGATTTAGCGGTGCTACAAGTGATCAAGGAACAAATTAGGAAGAAATATTTAGGTTAATTAGGATTGTTGTGTGGTTTTAGTAGTAATTATGGTATTTTAGTTATTATTTTAGGTTTAAAATTATGTTTTTTTTAATTGTAATCGTAATTTTAGATTTTAAATGTTATGTCTTTTTATTTTTTTGTTTTTAAAATTTTATGTTTTATAAAAAATATATTCATGATTAAAAAAAACGCAAAAAGAAAAAAAAAACAAAAAAGTAAAAAAAAAAACAATTTCGAAAAAAAATCAAACATAAAACATATTTATTTTCAAAAAGTTGGTATTGTATCTTGTTGCCTATTTCCCCACTTGGTGTTATAACACCATTTTACTTATGTGGCATGTGAGGTGGTACAACTTAGTGTTGTACCTTGTTACTCACACCCAATGCTCTAAATGAAATATTTTTTAAATAAGAAGTCTTCTAGAAAAAACAAACAAAAATGAAAGATCAAATATGTGATGCTTGTTCAAGAAAGTGGCTATTATGTTCCCGTGGATTCAATCTAAGTTGTTAGATCTAACTGGTCGAATGATTCAGTTTTTCTGTTTTTGTACCTACTTGAAACCGTAGACATGACTTGTTCCCGTTGAATCACCTGGCCTGATATGGTTTCAAATTATTGTGTAAATGGGCCCATTGAGTAACTTTTGTTAATATATTTCGTTCTCATATTATGTAAATAAGATGATTTTAGTGACAATTTAATTGGTTATAAAACAAGTTTACCTTGAGATGTTTTGGTTAGCGTTAATAGTAGGACAAATATAATGCATAAGTGTAAGCGGAGACGGAAAAAGATAACACATCCAAATGTTGTTAAATATAGCATAACGTGTCAACTTAAAAGGAGAAAAAGAGATAACACCATCCAAAACTAAATGCACATCAAGTTCAATAATTTTTTTTTTCTTACAATACATGATTCAAGGTTACTAACTTGCATAACTATTATCATAAAATAAAATATTAACCAAAAATTTATATTTAATCTTCAAATCTCCCTATAGATTTATGTTCGATAAAATTTCACAAGTGACAGAAAGCCAAATAAAATATAAACTTTTATAATTTATAATTGTATATTTATATATTATTAAAACACTTTAATAATATAAATATATAAATACATATTACAACTTTATTTATATAATTTTCATGCTTAAGTTTCAACTAGCATCAGAATATTAAGAAATCTTCAAAAAACACTTTATCATAAGAATCATTTTCTGTTTGTAAAAACCATCAAATTAGATATAAGATATGTATATACATACGATTTTCCAATTGGTGTGTACAAGCTATACCTTATCATCTTCACAAACATGATTACAAGTTGTGCAAGAAACATGAAAAAATGTGTATCTAATTCCAATTTTAGGTTATAGTATTGTAAATCGAAATGGAATCTTAAACATAAAACAAATACCATAACGTGACATAATCACACATTAATCTATATCTTGCAACGACACCAAAACTTGAAGCATAATCAAAAGAATACCTTTTAATTTGACGATTCTTGCTATAACTTTGATGAATCGTGGTCCAAAGTAGCACCCCTATAATATAGTCACACCTCAAAGTAATGATCAAAGATTAAATTGACTTCTTGGTGGCCAAAACCATAACCTTAAAGTGGGAAAGATATTGTTGAGAGAGAAAAGTCATCAGGGAGGGAAAACGTGAGGGAGAAAGGCCAAGAGTGCTCACAGATCGGCTAGGGTTTATTTATTGGTTCCCTTTTATTTTGTTATCTTTGTAGGATAGTTATATATAATTTGAATTTTAAGATAATTACACTTTAACCCTTAACCTTTTAGTTTCTAATTAATTCTTCATCAAATGATGAGCTAACAAACTAGTCCATCATATTTATATTTTTTCATAGGATGATGAATTAATTAGAAACTAAAAGTTTAAGAGTTAAATTATAATTATCTTGAAATTCAAATTAGAAACTAAAAGTATAAGGGTTAAAGTATAATTATCTTCATATCTTGTAGGATAGTTATTGTGATAAATGTTGATGAAAGTATTCTTTTTTCTTAATCCTTAAACTTTGTCTGGACTTCTTTGTTTGTTCAATACAATTATGGAAGCTAAAGGAGCCAACCGAAAGGATTCCGAAATGAGCCAGATACTTGATCACTATTCAGATGTTCTAGCAACATAAGTAAATAAAAAAGGGAAATGGGTGACAGAAACTCGTAAAAAGCTAAAAGAGGGTGAGAAGTGGATTCGAGGTGTGAATGCGGAGATTGATAGGTTTCAGGTAGAAGGAGACCATCTTACATATGTTGTTAGAATTATATGATATTTTATCAAATGTGAACGCAATATGTATCCCTTACAATTTCCGAATTTGTAGGAAGGAAGTTAAGTATGTAATAATTTTTGTAAAGTTCATTTAGCTGATGTTAATGAAAATTGTTGGCATTTAAGACAATCATACCATTTTACACATTTAAGTTTAAAATAACATCAACTTATCTATATTTAAAGTTGATTTCCAAGAACTCCAAACAATTCCATGTAACTCTTAGTTAGGACAAATGCGTTATCAGCCATTTCCATTTGTTCTTATAGTGTTGCACTGGCCCTACATGATTCTTTGATTTTTTCCATTGAGTTGAAAAATATTGTATATCCTCATGCATTGCAATGGAGGAGAATTTGTATATTATACAACACTAGCTTTCTACAATCTTTAGTTGTAGATGGCTCTAGTGCTTTTTGATATACCTGTCACTTCATCGACGACACTACTAAAATGTAAGGTACAATATGAAAAGGGTGATTGTATTATCTGGAAAACCGCATAATTATTATGGGTAGTTCTTTAACTCCTATTATATAATGAATATCATCTTATGGCGTATGAAGAGGAACATATAGAGTTATTGCCATGTTCGGGCTACGACACCTTTAAGGTAAAACAGATAGAACCAAACTAGTTTTATGCCAATGCCTTCTCTTCATGTAGAAATAAATAACTATCATTGTTTCAAAGTGACTTAGTCATAATACAAGGAGTTTTGATCATATGATTTTGTATGAGATGATGAATCTTTATGCTATGGCGGAAAACATGAATTTAGACTTTTTTCACTTGTTGCTTATCTAGTTCTAGGATTGCGCACTAAGGATAAACGGCCCAATCATATTACATACATACACTTTTATCCTTAAGTATTGAAAATACACATTTGCGAAGCTAACTACTTCACCATACGAGGACCCAACCTTCCAATTTACATGTTTGGCCTACCATATTTCATAATGCTTCGAGTAAAAATGATCAACCCATTACTAGAGGAATGAAATATAGATCCCTAGGACATTGTAAACTCTTTTCATATTGAAGAGTCCGCTCACACTTACGACTTTGATAAAGATGATGATTATAACACCCACTTTTCTCACTAAGTATTATTCTGATGATGTAATAGTTAGAGTCAACAATTGTAACCTATTTTGAAATAGGAGAAGAATTATTTGAATATTATGCGATTTTATGTGTAAATTATGTGCAATATATGTACTTAAACCGATATAATAAAATAAGAATCAAATATATGTATAAAACAAAATAATAATTAGACCCAATATCCTTGAAGAAGTTTGAAGTAGTCGTAACAAGGATTTCAGAGATATAAGGAACACTGAAATCCAACTTATAACGAAGAAGTTATGACTAAACCGACATGGTTCCGTGTATCATAAAAAGTAAATTTTTGATAAATTACTTTTTAGCCATAGTGATCTAAACAAAAGTCGTAGTATTCATTAAACCGACAACGTGCATATAGAGAACGTCCAAATGTGACTTTGTTAGAGGAAATTATGATTTTTCTAAGATTTAGCGTAGTCGTGTACAACTCGAAAATCGAATTCTAAATCGATCGGTTATTAGCCGACACAATTTAAACGAGAATTTAAGATCTCGTTAATAGGAACTCAAGGATATAAAAATAGTCGAAAACGGACGTCAGATGACAAAGTTATGAATTTTTAACGGACTTTAACTGTCTAAGACTGTTAAAATATAACTTTAAAAATAAAGTCAAAATGAGCCGATAGAGTCTAAACAAAAGTTGTAAATATGTCGATAGCTAGGCGTAGATATAAAGAAAGTCAAAAAAACAAAGCTCGTATGCAAAAGTTATGGATTTTACAAGATAATTAATTTTCGGATTAATAAGAGAGCGATATGTGTCGCGATCTGGGAACCACACCTTCTTCCCCAAGGCTTGCAATCTGGTGCTGACAAGTGGACCCCAGTATGCCTAACGTAAGTTGAGTACGCCTAGCATACTAGGCACTAGCCAGCCAATAAATAAAAGTCGAATTTCACTCTATTCCTCACATTTTTCCATTCTATTCTCTCTCACCCCCTTCCACCCAAGGCCTCAATTCCTTTCTCTAGCACTTCCTAAGTGTTAGTAACGAAACACCAAAGCATCAGAAAGCTCCGAGAAGTAGAGCTTTTGGCTTAGAAGCTCTGCCCGCGCAAAGTCCAGTTTCTCGCTAAACCACGTGTAAGTTGAGTTATGTTTACCGTACTTTAAGTATAACTTATGTTTAAGTTCATTATCGTTATTATGAACCTATAAACAAGATTTATCAGTAATTCTAAGTCTTTATATTGATTGACCTACTTATGGGGGAGGTGCCTAGAATGTTCATGTTGGCTTGGCTTTTGGATTTTAAAAAGGCTATACACAGAAACGATCATGCATCCCAACTATCCTACCTGGCTGATCCTTACTTGATAGATCTTGAAGTTGACATTGAATTAATTTTGAATCTATAATAATGGTTATTTGCAATAAATATTAGACTAAGACTTAGTGATAATGATACTAGGTTATGTCAAAGGAAAAGACAGTTGCTAGAAGCAAAGCATTATCCGAATCGTCACTTTAACAAGTGAGTGCATCATTACTTTCATCTTACACATAGATATGAAGTATTTAATATAAATTAAATTCTATTTGTGGTTATTATCTGTGTTGCTGATATCTATGTTAGATGAACGATTTATACATGTTTTACTTGATTTAAACTGTATATGTATTTATACCTATAACTATGTTGGATAAAGATGGGTAAATGAAAGATGATATAGGTGATGAAAGATGAAAAATGAGATAAATGATAAGACACCTTGAATTTAAAGATGATCTGGTCGTCTAGCGGAGTATAAATGATGACCACAGACTATTCTAGACGGTCTAGTGGAACGCTGGCAGGCTTGCATCATGTAGGTATTTTTGAACTAAGTGTTCACCACGTGTACTCCATTCCCCCTTGTTGCCTTACTAGCATATATTGCTAAGGAAACCCCTAAGCACTATTGTCTATCCCGAAGATAATCCTTAGGATATGTCCCTTGAATTAGATGCTTTAAGGACAAAAGGTGAGGATAACAGGAATAGGTAATCGGGTTGAATGATTTGATGAAAATAAAGAATTTATAAATTGTGGGTTGAAAACCCTATGTGCTCACCAGACTCCCAATCTTGACCCACTTAGTTTCTTGTATTACAGGTAGTGACACAAGAGCATAGGTAGTATAAGTGCAAAGATCAGATGAGAGATTTATGGATTAAAGTCCAGTGGAATAATACATGTTTGTAAGGCTTGTACTATTTCTATTTATACTTATCTACTATATTGATGATGACATACTAACATTTTTAATATAATATAAATACATTTCTTTGGAAATGCTTTGATAATATCGTTATCATATTTTGGGAACAAATTCCGCAACATTATTCTTCAAAAGGATACTTAATTTTAAATAAAACATAAACAAAGCGGTCTTTTCTGGCTGTGAAATTGGGTATTTCATAGTTGGCATCAAAGAATTAGTTTAAACGAACTAGGAATTTGTAGGATTTATAGACTTAAACTTAGAATGCTAAGCTATTGTTTTCGGATAAATGTCTGCTATATTTAGCAAGTATGCTTGAATAGACAGAAGCACTAGCTTATTTAGGGAAGATTCCTAAATTATGTAACGACGTAAATTTTCTGTAACGCCCCGATTCTCAGGTATTGTTTAAATAAGAATTCTTGGTTTTAATTCCTACTCGACGAGTTGGATACCCTACTCGTCGAGTAGTAGCGGAGTGGGATCGCATGTTAAGTGACCTACTCAACGAGTACATATTGGGACTTGGCGAGTAGGAGCTGGCAGATGAAACCCTAAATGCCGGGGTTTTGCACCCTATTTAAAGGAACCTTAGCCTCCCTTGGGCCTCTTTACAGTTCTAAAGAGTCCTTGAGAACCCTAATACGTGTGTGTGTGCCCCTTTGTGTGTTTGAAGCTTGAAAAGAGGACCTTGGAAGGGGAAGGCTTGGAGGAGAAGGAGATTGGAACAAGTAGAGTGTGGGAATCAACACTTATCTCTGATATCATCTTCTAGAGGTACCCAAATCGTCATTTTCCTTGTAGATCTCTTCTATTGGTTGAGTTTTAGGGTTTTTTTTATGGAATATTAAGTGGATAAGATGAGCTATGGGCTAGATCTGAAGTTGTAACTTTAGATCTGGACCCTCCTTGGATTCTAGAAGCATAAAGTTATAGCTTTGGTCATGATTGAGGTCCCTCTTGAGCATGAAGCTCCATTAAGATCTTAAAATGGGCATTTAGAGCCTTTATTGCCATGCATGCACGTAAAGTGTGCAACTTTACGTGATAAGCATGCCCTAGAATCTTGGATCTGTGATTTGGAGCCGCTGCATGGCTCAAAACAAGTATGTATGAAAAAACGACTGAATGGACTCGGCGAGTCGCAAGGTTGACTCGACGAGTCACATGAAGATGGCTGTGAACTCGACGAGTTGGATGAACAACTTGGCGAGTCCGATGAAGATTGCCATAGACTCGACGAGTTGAAGAACAACTCGGCAAGTTGGATGAGTTTTCTATAGGATATGTATGCGTGCGTATCCGTCGAGTTGCAAGGGGGAAACTCGACGACTAGCCTTAAAGTGGGATTGAGAATCGAAGGAACTCGACGAGTAGCCGAGGGTGCTTGGTGAGTTGGAATGTGCTTCAAGGAACTCAGCGAGTAGCCGAGGGTACTCGGCGAGTTGAGGTCAACATGGACTGTTGACCTTGGCTGAGGACTTTGACTCTGACCAGGGCTTGACCAGGGGGTTATGGAGTACCTTATAAGGTTAAGGACTTATGAATATATTGTACTATGACAATAGGTGGTGGATCCCATGTCAAGTGATCCGAGAGTTTGAGTTTACCTTTCGAGTCGACATCTGCAAGGTGAGTTATCCTCACTATATCGATAGGGTCTACGGCACCAAGGCCGACCCTTTAGTTGTTATTGTTATGGTATGCTACATGTGGTTATGATCTGTTAGATCGGAATCAGGGTAGACAGTATGTTATGCTCTTATGATCCATAGGGATTGGTATGTTAGTGACCTACTAGGTCGATGCTCTAGTTACGAGAAGATTCTATGATTGATGATCAGTGAGATAGATATGTTTGATGTTTGTATATGCCAATATATGATAGTTATGCGCACGTGGTTATTTGCTTGTTGGTTGGGTTGAGGGGGTCCTGCTTTGTGCTGAAGGCCAACTGTCACACCCCGAAACCGAAGGCGGAAATGTTCCGGGGCGGAGGACGTCATGAAGTATTTACATTGTCTGAAAACAAAGTGTTACAAGTGTTATATATATATATATATATATATATATATATATATATATATATATATATATCATATGAAAAAAAGCAAAGACGAGTCTTCTATACGCTCCGTCATCTCCAAAAGATCGCGGTGTACCTGTTTAATATGGACCTAAGAATACAAGCAGTTTGAAAATCAACATAAAGCTGGTGAGTTCATAAGCGGTTTATTTTCGAAAAAGAACAAGTTTCCTTTGGTTTTTTTGAAAAAGTCGTTATCCAAGAAAATCCCATATTTTCTTATAAGCAAATTTTAGTTATCCATTCGTTACACAGTTTGGTTGAGAGCAGTTATGTTATCCCAGGAAAAACCCTTATTTTCCTAATAGTCGTGGTTAGTTCTTGATTCAGAATGCAATGTACTAGTATCTACCATACTTGTAGTATTAGTTAGGTATTCTGATATCCTAGTTATCCTACACACGAATGTCGAATATCTACTATACTTATCCGTAATTTTGAATATTTGGAAACACTCAGAGACGTACACTAACTTTATATTCCATGTTCTGGTGACTTCCAAAGGCGTACTTTAGACGTATTTCCGAAGCTCTGTCGACATCCAAAGGCATATGTTTTCGAAACTCTATTGATATCCAAAGGCGTACTTTCGAGTTATTTCCAAAACTCTGGTGGCACTCAAGGCGTACACTATCTGTATTTTCGAAGTTTTGGTGCGATCCAAAGGCGTGCACTGGCTATACTTTCGTCGTTCTGTTACTATCCGAGGGCGTATCTTATTAGTATTAAACCTAATTTATGATTAGCATGAATCCTTTGCAAATTATAAAATGTAACATAGATTATAACACTTTATAAAGAAATCTACAATTAGTCTGAAAGCTAACTCAGCAATTCGAACTATTGGTTAATACTGTTTTCGATATTAAAAGCATACAGAATATAAACATTTGAACTGAAATAAAAAGTTTGAGTACAAGATTTCCTTGTACTTTTGCTTGTATTCCCCCCTGAAAACATTTGAAAAACACAGAAAAAGGAGTAGGGGTATGAACTTACCGGTCGAGAAGTGTGTCGGTTTGGGTGCTAAATGTCAGTTTGAGGCTTGATTACACGCGAGGTTCCTATGTGATATGAAGAGATACACATTTGTATCTAATTAGACTTTGAACCACTAATCAAATATGAATAAACACTTCGAGACGCGAAAACACTTCTATTCAAGTGTTTGGAGTGACTCGGGTGACATCTACGGACGTATAGGGCATAGATATGGAGTTTGCTCTTCAAGAGTAAAATCCTAGGGGAGTTTATGGCCCTAATGAACATATCCCCATGAGTTTACGGTTGTAAACTCATGGCAGTGTTCTTGGGTGCTAATTGGCCTTATAACATTTGAGGGATGATGCTAGGTTTGGTTCTAGGGCATTGGAAAGGGATTAAATCAACACATATACCATTTGAGGAGTTTACGGCACTAAACTAGGAGTTTACCGCCGTAAGCTCCCTCATACCCATTCCTTTGGTGTTTTGGTGGTCCTAGGTCAATCACATGTGATTCTAAGTCATTAAACAAGCCATGAAATGAATTTAGGGCATCATTTGACTAAGATATAGGAGTTTACGGCCCAGGAATTTTTCCTTGGGGGGTTTACGGCCGTGAACTCCTAAGGGAGTGGTTTTTATCAAGTTTAAGGCTCCTAACTCATTTGTGGTTGCTTCTAGACTTTATTCCAAGGCTTAGGAGGTGTTTGAGGGGCATCTTAACACCTAAAAAGGCTTTTGCTGCCCATGAAAGGGTGTTTACGGTCCAAGCATGTTCTTGGGTCGTAAAATCATATTTACCCCCTAAATGTTGAGTTTATGGTGTTCCTAGTCCAATCAAATAAGTCCTTAAGTCATTTCCAAGCTCCATAAGTGATTTGGGAGTGTTTTGGGGCTCCAAAACCCCATCTATGTGAGTTTACGGCCTAGGACTGTTCTAGGGCCGTAAACACACGAACATGGCCCTATTTCATGGTTTGAACACGAATTTGAAGGCTAAGGATGCTAATCTATGAGTTAGGGTAGTTACCTTATCGATTTGGAGCTTCAATTGAGTGATTTTGGGACCCAGAACTTGGATTTGAGGAGAGAGAGTAGAGAGAGAGAGAGAGAGAGAGAGAAAAGGCTTCAAATGAGGCTCACTTAACTTTATATATGGTTAAAGTTTGAGACACGGTGGAATTCTACCCGATACTGACGTTAAACGAGGCTTTTGGTCGCACCCGATTAAGTTGTCGTAACCCGATATGGTCGAAACTAAAAGCTTTCTAAGTAAAAATTTGGGATATTTTCATGAGTTTCTAAGGGGTTTGGACACTCACGAGATAAAAATCTAAATATCAATTTAGATGACTTAACCCAAAACGAAATCGGAACAATTCGCAAAAGACGAGTTTTTATGGACAGAATGGGTTACGGCGATGGAATAAACTTCGGGTTGTCACGTTATCCCCCCCGTTAGAGGGAATTTTGTCCCAAAATTCAAACTTTAGTTACAATTCATGGATTCGGAAAGAAATACGGATACTTTTGCTTTGTCGGATTTTCGCACTCTTAAGTAAATTCGGGTCCTCGCATGGGGATCCAGCGAACCTTCACTATTGGGATACGGCTTTGTTTCGTACGTTTAATCTCTCAATCTATGATTTCGATTGGTTCTCCCATGAGGTTCAGTATTTCGTTGGTTTTGGTCCCATCAAAAGGGATTACTAGGGTTTCATCGAATAGGCACTACTTAAGAATGGAGGCATGGAATACCGGATGGATGCTGCTAAGTTCTGAAGGTAGTCGGAGTTTGTAAGCTACGTGATCGATCCTAACGAGGATCTAGAAAGGTCCTACGTTCCTCGGGTTAAGTTTTACACGCTTTCTAAAGCGTATCATGCCCTTTCCGGGGTGAGACCTTCAACAGAACAGGGTTTCTAATAAAAGGGGTACACCTTTCTGTGTCAGAGTGATTAGGGGTTAGACGATTCTGAATGAATTCTGGATAAACCTATGATAGTAGCCAGCGAGACCCAAGAATTGACGAATTTCTGTGGGTGTCTTCGATGCCGACTAATTCTCTATCACCTGGATTTTGGACGGGTCCACGTGTATGCCTTCCTTGCTTACCACGTGACCAAGGAAAGTGGTTAGACCGAAGGGTATCACTACGAACTCGTAGTGACCATATCGAGTCCTAAATATTGTCTTGGAAACATCATTCTCGTGAACTCGAAGCTGACTGGGTAACTCCTGCATTTATGCTGGAGCCTATCGATACGGAAATTTGGCTACAGGGTTTGTTCCGGGAATTGGGTCGATGCAAAACTCTACTTGGCGTTCGGGAGGAATTCCCAGGAGCTCTTTGGAAAAGACATCAGGAAAATTGCAGACTTCGGGGATGCTCTCGAGGTCTTTAACTTCCTGTTTCTCGTTAATCACATAGGCTGGGAATTCATTGCACTCCTTTCGCACAAGCTTTTGGGCTTTGATGCACGAAACGGTGCGAGGGCTGAAACTAAGTTTATCCCTAATGCTCTCTTTCTCACCGTTAGCTATCTTGACGTTAAATGCTTCGGTTACTAATTGAGGACTATGATTAAAAGTTGTTTGAATGAATGGCTAACAAATTTTCTTTCAGCACTATAATAAAAAAGGATTGCAAGTATAAGGGCTGTCGAGGAGGAATATACCTGTGGAAACTGTGGGATCGGCGACTGCCTCATCTTGTCCTATAGCTAGGACTCTTCCAGTGTTGCCAGTTGTTGCTGTCTTGGGGAAGTTTCGCTTGAAATGCCTGACTGCGCCGCAACCGTAGCAGGCCTGACTGATACCCGCTCCGGAGACTTGATTGGTTGGTGTTCTGCAGCTTCGCGCAAGGTGACCCTCTTGGCCATAGTTTTTGAAAAATTTCTCATGACATGGGCCAGGGATATGATGGTGGTAACTGCACCTGTTGCACCACAGAAGAATACCAGCATATCCAGTGACAGGTGCTTGGTCTGAGGAACCGATGACAGAAACAACAATAGGGGTAGTGGCAGCGTGGACTGCCACTATCTTCTGTTTCTTCGAGGACTCCTATGAAGGCTGACTCTTCTTCTTCTTCTTCTTCCAAAACTTTCTTTTCTCATCACTTCTCTTTGTCGTCTCAGGAGAGGTGGTTGCTTCCTCTAGGTCATCACTATGGTTGATCAGGGTTTGCGCTAGGCATTTGGCGCTGTCATAGGTGTTCGACTTCGCGAGCTAAAACGTTCCTTTGGTTGGTTGGGTCAACCCCCAGATGAACCTCTCAATCTTCTTACTCTCCGGAGTAACCATTCCCGGACAGAGTAATGCCAAGTCATCGAATCTGGAAGTGTAAGCGGCGATATCGGAACCCTTCATCCTCAGGTTCCAGAGTTCATGCTCCAGCTTCTGTATGTCGCCCCGAGGGCAGTAATTCGCAAACAAAAGTTCCTTCATGACTTCCCAACCAGTAGCATTGGCTACTGGTAGGGTTAAGGATTTGACTCGGCCGTTCCACCAAGTCAGGGCTTTATCGGTGAATGTGCAGGCAGCGAATTTCACCTTGTCGGATTCTGAACAGGCACAGATCTCGAAGATAGATTTGATTTTCTCTAACCAACGAGTTAGGGCAATGACACCTCCTGTGCCATCGAAGAATGTGAGTTTTGCGTTCATAAAGTCTTTATAGGAACACTCCTTCCGGTGTCCTTGGCTACCTTCCTGGTTTTGGGGCTGAGTACCACCTCCTTGCCCACCTAAACCACTGAGGTTCATTTGTGATATGGTAACAGCCACAGAAGCATTAATAGCTGCTTGAAACATGACGGGATCAAATTGAGGAGGAGGTGGTGGCGGAGGAGGATTCTTGTTCTTTGAGCTGGGTCTCTTCCTTGGACGCATCTTGCTTTAAAATAGCCAGGAAAGAGAGGATCACAAGTCCTCTGAATTGAATCAAGAGATATGGAACACGGGATATCTCATTATGACAGATATAGGATTCTATAAGAGATAAGCAGGAAAGAGTTTTCAAAGCAAATAAACTATCTCTAAGGAATGATTGAGGAGCAACGCTGGAATGAGGATTTCTATAACGAAGTTGGCTCTAGAAATACTCCCATAGTATTTCATGTTTTTCGCTGCGACGATGGCTCGTTGTTTGGGTATTGGGTAAGTTTTAGGCATGCTGAACACCACAGTCACTCCCAAGCACATGTTGGCCGTGTCTCAAATGAATATAGTTGATCATGCTATATTGACCCTAAACACGACTACATAACTGCCCAGGTTTAACCGCAACGTGCAACACCCATTTACTTATGTTTTGTTCTACTTCTAATCACGGAATCCGACGGTTAGGTATACTTGTTTACTTTTGAAAATACTTATATTTTTAAGTATACTTTTAGTTCAGAGCACTTAGGCCCCTTAGTGTTTATAGTCTTATACCATGTAAGGTTTGGTATACTAGTTCACTATAAACAAGGGCTTTGATACCAATCTGTCACACCCTGAAACCGAAGGCGGAAACGTTCCGAGGCGGAGGACGTCATGAAGTATCACAACCAATGTACATAGTAAGTGTAGTAAACACAACCAATACATTACATAGAAATATTTACATTGTCTGAAAACAAAGTGTTACAAGTGTTATATATATATATATATATATATATATATATATATATATATATATATATATCATATGAACAAAAGCAAAGACGAGTCTTCTATACGCTCTGTCTTCTCCAAAAGATTGCGGTGTACCTGTCTAATATGGACCTGAGAATACAAGCAATTTGAAAATCAGCATAAAGCTGGTGAGTTCATAAGCGGTTTATTTTCGAAAAAGAACAAGTTTCCTTTGGTTTTTCTGAAAAAGTCGTTATCCAAGAAAATCCCATATTTTCTTATAACTAAAGTTTAGTTATCTATTCGTTACACAGTTTGGTTGAGAGCAGTTATGTTATACCAGGAAAAACCCTTATTTTCCTAATAGTCGTGGTTAGTTCTTGATTCGGAATGCAATGTACTAGTATCTACCATACTTGTAGTATTAGTTAGGTATTCTGATATCCTAGTTATCCTACACACGAATGTCGAATATCTACTATACTTATCCGTAATTTCGAATATTTGGAGACACTCAGAGACGTACACTAACTGTATATTCGATGTTCTGGTGACTTCTAAAGGTGTACTTTAGACGTATTTCCAAAGCTCTGTCGACATCCAAAGGCGTATGTTTTCGAAACTCTGTCGATATCCAAAGGCGTACTTTTGAGTTATTTCCGAAACTCTGGTGGCACTCAAGGCGTACACTATCTGTATTTTCGAAGTTTTGGTGTGATCCAAAGGCGTGCACTGGCTGTACTTTCGTCGTTCTGTTACTATCCGAGGGTGTATCTTATTAGTATTAAACCTAATTTATGATTAGTATGAATCCTTCGCAAATTATAAAATGTAACATAGATTAAAACACTTTATAAAGAAATCTACAATTAGTCTGAAAGCTAACTCTGCAATTCGAACTATTGGTTAATACGGTTTTTGATATTAAAAGCATACAGAATATAAACATTTGAACTGAAATAAAAAGTTTGAGTACAAGATTTCCTTGTACTTTTGCTTGTACTCCCCCTGAAAACATTTGAAAAACACGGAAAAAGGAGTAGGGGTATAAACTCACCGGTCGAGAAGTGTGTCGGTTTGGGTGCTAAACGTCAGTTCAAGGCTTGATTACACACGAGTTTCCTATGTGATATGAAGAGATACACATTTGTATCTATTTAGACTTTGAACCACTAATCAAATATGAATAAACACTTCGAGATGCGAAAACACTTCTATTCAAGTGTTTGGAGTGACCCGGGTGACATCTATGGATGCATAGGGCATAGATATGGAGTTTGCTATTCAAGAGTAAACTCCTAGGGGAGTTTACGGACCTAATGACCATATCCCCATGAGTTTACGGCCGTAAACTCATGGGTGGTGTTCTTGGGTGCTAATTGGCCTTATAACATTTGAGGGATGATGCTAGGTTTGGTTCTAGGTTATTGGAAAGGGATTAAATCAACACATGGACCATTTGAGGAGTTTAAGGCAGTAAACTAGGAGTTTACCGCCGTAAGCTCCCTCATACCCATTCCTTTGGTGTTTTGGTGGTCCTAGGTCAATCACATGTGATTCTAAGTCATTAAACAAGCCATGAAATGAATTTAGGGCATCATTTGACTAAGATATAGGGGTTTACGGCCCAAGAACCTTTCCTTGGGGGGTTTACGGCCGTGAACTCCTAAGGGAGTGGTTTTTATCAAGTTTAAGGCTCCTAACTCATTTGTGGTTGCTTCTAGACTTTATTCCAAGGCTTAGGAGGTGTTTGAGGGGCATCTTAACTCCTAAAAAGGAGTTTGCTGCCCATGAAAGGGTGTTTACGGTCCAAGCATGTTCTTGGGCTGTAAAATCATATTTACCCCCTAAATGTTGAGTTTATGGTGTTCCTAGTCCAATCAAATAAGTCCTTAAGTCATTTCCAAGCTCCAAAGTGATTTGGGAGGGTTTTGGGGCTCCAAAACCCCATCTATGTGAGTTTACGGCCTATGAATGTTCTAGGGCCGTAAGCACACGAACATGGTCCTATTTCATGGTTTGAACATGAATTTGAAGGCTAAGGATGCTAATCTATGAGTTAGGGTAGTTAGCTTATCGATTTGGAGCTTCAATTGAGTGATTTTGGGACCTAGAACTTAGATTTGAGGAGAGAGAGTGAAAAGGCTTCAAATGAGGCTCACTCAACTTTATATATGGTTAAAGTTTGAGACACGGTGGAATTCTACCTGATACTGACGTTAAACGAGGCTTTTGGTCGCACCCGATTAAGTTGTTGTAACCTGATATGGTCGAAACTAAAAATTTTCTAAGTAATAATTTGGGATGGTTTCATGAGTTTCTAAGGGGTTTGGACACTCACGAGATAAAAATCTAAATATCAATTTAGATAACTTAACCCAAAACGAAATCGTAACAATTCGCAAAAGACGAGTTTTTATGGACATAATGGGTTACGGCGATGGAATAAAGTTCGGGCTGTCACATCAACATACCCTATGAGCGGTCCGGGGAGACTGTAGACCCACGTGGCGGACCACATGCCGAAGGCTCGGGATAGATCCAGATAGACTATAGGCCTGGTAGGGCCGTCCAGTCAGGCCGAAGGCCCAATATGCATGTTGTTGATTATCTGTTATTGATATGGTGTTAGTGTTGTGGTATTGGTATTTTGGGGGTAGCTCACTAAGCCCTCGGGCTTACAGTTTTCAGTTTATTGTTTCAGGTACTTCAGGAGATCATGGCAAGGCGAAGGCGTGACCATACCGCTCCTCATCCTTATGTTATGATTTTGGGACACTCTGATGGATAATGATTTGAAAACATTTTAGTAAGCAAATGCTATTTGACTTTTATTTATGATTGAAAAAGTTTAAACTTGGCGTAAAATTTATGGATGTCACAAGTTGGTATCAGAGCCTTGGTTTGAGTGAATTGGAGGAACACTCGTGTGAATCCAATCTCAAATCAAGGAGATTTTCAGAAAGTAAGTTTTTAAAATGGTTTTCAAAATAAAGGATGGAGGATGAAGAGGGTACGATCAGCTGGAACCTGTAAGTAAACCCCAAAATTCCATACAGTTATTTGATATTCTGATATGTTAGAATGACATGCTAGTTCTAGGCTAGGGATCTTCAGGAATCGCATGATAGATTTGCCTGATTATATGACGCCTATTAGCCTATGGTTTCTTGTATGTGGAATTGACATCATAACTGTAGATGTTTAGTGTATGCATCACGACTGTGTATAGTCAAGATCTTATAGCCTGAGAATGTCTGATTCGACCTTAGTGTAGGATTGTATATTCGAAAGTCTATCGGTTCCAACGTTATGTGCGGCTAGCGTAAACTAGCGCTGCAGGGGCTGATGGAAGTTTCATGGATATGTGAGTTATGCGGAGCTGTAGGATCAGTTATGAGATAGGCGATGTCCCCTAGTAGTGAGGGTTGAGCGCATATTATGTTGAGTATGGTATTAGGGCGTTTTGGTGATACTTGAGGACAAATATGGGTAGGTGTGGAAGGTAGTATGGGCCTGTACTACTAGAAGCACAGGACCCATACACGTAGCAAGGAAGTCACAACCCCTAGGGTTTGAGGGTATTGGTTCCTCGATATTATATTGTTTATCTGACGTCTTGAGTATATTTTTAGTATGGTGGTGACGAGACGTTTTGCTATGGGGTCGGGATTAGGTTCGGGATTCGGATCGGGGTCAGGATCAGGAGGTGTAGGGTCAGAGGTGCCGGTAGCACCTGAGCCCGTGGTACAGATAAGGACTGAGGAGCTGGATGCCAGGATCCGAGAGATTCTGCACGATGAGGTCGCTGTGGCTTTCCGAGTGCAGCTACCAGAGATATTTGGGTTGATCAAGACCGTGATGGTTGAGTATTTTGATGAGCGATATGCAGCTCTGGCAGAGATAGCAGCCGCTGCAGCCACTTTGGCAGGGGTTTGAGGAGGAGCCGACAGGGCTTTCCAGTACCGAGACTTCAATATGTCACACCCCAAAACTGGAACGGCGGAAACGTTCTCGGGTGGATGACGTCATGTCAAGTATCACAACACATGCATTATAGTAATCAAAGTACAACAAAACATTGCATTAATAGTAATAATTTTTACATGATTTACTTTACAATACATCAAGGTAATACAAGTAATAATATAAGTGCAACTTGGCACAAAATAGTCTTCAACAGAAGCTCCTGGATTGTACCTGTCTAATGCTGACCTGAGAATACAAGTTATTTGAAAAGCGAGTATTAGCATTTTATTCAAATATCTTTACTAAAAGTGGTAGTTTCAGTGTATCTATTACATTAGTGTCTTTTCCAGAAAATCCTATATTTTCTTTAATATAAGCAGTCTTCTACTAAGACTGGACGGAGTTATGTGGTAAAAAGTAGTTTTCCCTTAAACACTTTCATTATCAAAATACGGGATTTGCTTTTTAAGAAAGTCGGAGAATATCAGGGAAAATAACATATGCCTCAGCAGTGAGGACTTCTGACTAAGGCAAAAGAATCATAGACACCAGGAGGGTATTGAATGAACGACATGCCTAGCTCAGTCTAACAAAAAGAGACACAGACCCCAGATGGTACCAAATGAAAGGTACAGCTAGTAAGGTCTAAAACAGTGAACACAGTGAATACAAACCCCAGACAGTATCAAATGAATGATATGTCTAGCAAGGTCTAAAACAATGTGATTCCGAGAGTGGGTTTCCAGCATACAGTGTAAATTGCTGGTGGATTACCATTACCTTAATTCCATGAATTATAAGGTAACCTGGGATACTAGTAACCATACTAACCGACACTAGAGTACCTGACGCCTTACAAGCGTCTAGAGAATATGACATTTGTCACCCATTGGCTTGGTAGGCCATAGACTGTAGCTAGCAGTCAGGGTACGGGGGTGTCAATCCCGTATAGATCTAGACACACAATGTCTGCTCTCCCTACAGGAGACTTTGGTTACCAACTAGATGACGGAGAAGGCCGTGTCCCGAAGATGCATCCCAAATAGTGGGTAGAGGGTTTCCAATGTAAGTGCTGAACTGGTGATAGAGACTCTTAACTGAACTGACTAATGTAAACCTGTATGTCTATGTTTGTTACATAATGTATAATTAATGATCAAACGACCTTCGGATGGACATCCGATCCCACCAGACCACATCTCAACGAAGAAAAGGAAATAGGGTGAACAAGCCTTCCTAAGTCCTTCAACCATTATTTATATGCATCTATACAAGCACATGCATACATCTAACTACGTTTGAGTGTGTAACAAGTGGAAACATATTGTGAAGTATAAGTGTACAATGTGGAATAACCGAATCATGAAGTATAAGTGTACAGTGTGGAATAACCAAGTCGTGAAGTATAAGCGTACAGTGTGGAATAATCGAGTCGTGAAGTATAAGCGTACAGTATGGAATAATCGAGTCGTGAAGTATAAGCATACAGTGTGGAATAACCGAGTCGTGAAGTATAAGCGTACAGTGTGAAATAATCGAGTGGTGAAGTATAAGCGTATGATGTGGAATAATTGTGTCGTGAAGTATAAGCGTACATTGTGGAATAACCGAGTCGTGAAGTGTAAGCGTACAGTGTGGAATAACCGAGTCGTGAAGTATAAGCGTACCAAATATAAGTGTATCACGAAGTGGAAGCGTTATCGAGTAGGAGTTTAAACTAAGTAAAAGCGAAGCAGCAGTATCTAACAAGTAAAAGTAAAAGTATCCGACGTGAAAGAGAACTTTGATTTAAAACCTTGGAAAACCTTTATACTTAGGAAAATCACAACTTGGTATTTGTTTGAAAACCTTTAGAAATTCTTTGGAAACCTTTCATAAATCAGTTTGAAATGAAACTTTGAATAAACAGTATAAGTAAGAGTTTTGAACAAGTGAAAACATTTTAGAAAACCATTTATAGTCATCCTACTCGGTAAAACAGTTAATAGTGTGGTAAATCCTTGTGCATGCGGGTTATCAATCACATGTGATTGATATGATAACTGGCATGTTTAACTTGTATTCCCCCCTATAAAACATGTGAAAACATTTAAAAGGTTCATTCAGGGGTATGAACTCACCTGGTGCAAATAGATCCGACGAAGGTGCCGGTTGGGTGCTCGGTGTCAAGTAAGGACTTGGACACACTTAGAGACCTATTTAAGATATGATAACATATGTTCACATACAATTAGTATATTATATACTAATTAAACAAATATACGCACCCTAAAGAGAGGAAAACACTTTGGTTAAGTGTTTGGGGTGTCCTGGGTAACATTTAAGGGTGTGTATGGCTTAGGAATGGAGTTTACTCTTCAAGAGTAAACTCACCTTATGGTGTTTACGGCCTAGGGACAACTCCCCATGATTTTACGACCGTAAACTCATGGTGAGGGGTTCTAGGGTGTTTTAAGGGCTCTATCTTGTTCGTGGAATTTTGCTAGGTCCAAATCCAGAAGGTATGAATGGGTTTAGGGCTTTTAAAGGGACCATAGGGGAGTTTACGGCCCATGAACCACCCCTATGGGAGTTCACGGCCGTGAACTCCTACACCTTGATTTTATTGAAGTTTTAAGTCCCTATTCCAACCCTAGTAATTTATAATTAGGTATGAGGCCATTCGGGGGGATTAAAACCATCATTTGGCTTGATTTGGAGGTGTTTACGGCCTTGGCATATGTCTGGGCCGTAAACTCCTTTTAATCCCTGAATTCCTTGTGTTTGAATGCTCTAAACCCGAAATAGCAAGCCCCTAATTTATGTATTAAGCCTAAGGGTGGTTTGGGAGTGTGTTTGGGGCATTTTTGCAAGGTTTAGAGGTGTTTACGGCCTAAGCATGTGTTTGGGCCATAAACTCTCTTTTATGCCCTAAAATCTTGTGTTTTGATGATTAAACACTCCTAGACAAATTCCTTAATTGGTTCCTAGGCTCAATGGGACAAGTTCGGGTCATTACGACCTAAGGAGGATCTTAGGCCGTAAAATCCTCTTTCACAGCTTCTAAGTCCGATTTTTGGGGTATAATCACAAGCCAAGATGTTTAGAACAAGCTAGGGTAAGTGGACTTACGATTTGTAAGCGTTTGGTTGCGGATTCGAGTCGAAAACGAGCCTAGAGAGAGAGAGAGAGGGTGAAAAAGGTTCGAATGGGGCTTACTCCCCCTTATATATGGGTTGGAGTTGGAGCTCAGTGGGGATCTACCCGATACTGTCGTAAAACGGGGCTTTTGGTCGCACCCGATTTAGTGGTCGTGATAATAAAAACTAACTTTTTCCGATTAAATGGAAATGTTTAACACATGTGTTTATTTACCTTACCACGCCGTTAACGACATGTAATATATAAGTAAATAAAACATTTATTTATTTGGCGACCTCTAATTAATGGAACTTTTATAAAATGGGATATTCCGTTAACGGTAACGGGGAAATGTAACGGAACAAACTTGGGTTGTCACATCATCCCCCCGTTAGAGGGAATTTCGTCCTGAAACTCAGGTCTAGGCAAGGAAGTAGGCATGAATGATAGAGGCAGGAGGGTACTTCCTATTCGGTTTGTCCTAGGATTCCCAAGTGAACTCTGGTCGGTGTTTGTCATTCCAACAAACCTTCACCTACGGGATGCGGATTCCGTCTCGTGTAGCTAGTGGGTTCCGACTGTTGTATCTACGAGGTTATGGTTCTCATTGGTCTCTATCAAGATGAGTGGGATACGAAGAGTGATGTCGGGTAAACACTGATCAAGTCTAAGAAGTGGATCGTTCGGGTGTGAAACTTGTGGAATATCCGAAAGGAGTAGTGGTCTGACGAGGGTTGGACCAAATCTCTGTGAGGATTCTTAGATGGTCCTAAGCTCTCGGGAGGGTAGAGCTTTTCAGTACTTAGAACATAGGGTACTTCTATGGCAAGATCATCACTGGCGTGATCGCCATTCCGAAGTTCCTAACGTTCTCTCTCATACTGGTAGTGTAGTCCTTTAGGTTGGTTCTTAGGAAGCTCGGGTTGTCCTTGGTTTTGCGTTTCCTGTCAATTGGCTTTTAGAGACTTTCTAGATCATCGGAGGGGTTGCGTATCTACGGGTATCGGTTTGCAGTAGAGTGTCTATCTCAAGCTCGTGCAAAACGAACCTGCATTAACGATCCTTGAGACACGGAAACCCTCAGGGTCGGGGAGATAGGGTTTCGCCAGACAAGTGTTGGACTATCTCGGGAGGTGGTTCTACTATTTCTGCGTGAGATAGTATTCGTGGAACACCTAATAGTCCAATGAATCTCTAAGACTTTGGTTTATCCTAGTGCGGAAAGCGCATGCTCTTGCATAACCCCTCGACTAACACCAAGGCTGGTGTCAAGTCTATAATCTCTTCGGGATCTGGGTCATGAGGCTTAACGCAACTAGTTTCACACTTTGATCAAGTATTCTTGGCTGCGGAGGTTATCCTGTGGTTCTCGGTATTCTAGTGTTCACTTCGGAGAATGAATTCTATCGTCTACAGGGCGACGACGATTTCCTCCATGCGAGAGGGTGGAGGATCCTAGGCACTACTTGTCTGTAACGGGGTGGACGAAGTGCCTGAGTAGTGCGAGCATCTACTGCAACTACTCTTCCAAAGGTTCTAAGTTTTCTCGGTCTAGGTCAAATCTAGTGAGTATAGGGTTCCATTACTCGGAACTTAAATCTTTTCATCCATTCTTCTTAGAGTTCAACCCATCGCAGCTTTCGAATTTCCGGGATATCCAATGCGATGCTTAATTTAGGGGATTAAGCGGGAATGGATGGTTGCAGTCAATGTCCTTGACTCTTACGACTCAGGTTTCTTTATCAACCGAGGGTGTTAGCTACTAGGTTGGCTCAAGCGGAATGACAACAACTTCGGATTTGTTGTCATTATAGTAGCTCAATCTGTAGGGTTCTCTTGACCCCAACTCCTATTTTATGGAATAGGATGAAGGGTCTTTTTGAGGAATCTACGGAGTATGCTTCAGATGGTCATTGTCTTCTGGAATGCATGCAGTGCCTTTCGCTTCGGTTCCTATCTGTCTAAGGAGGGTTGGTTAGCAGTGCGCGGTACCCCTCTCCTGGGTACTTCGGAAGGTTTGAAATAAAAGTGACGACTGACGAATCGCATTAGGTTTAGTTATTTGCATTATGTTTAGGTTCAAAAGAACCTTTATTTGCCGACATGGCTACGGAGAAAGTTCTTTTTACACAGCACAAGGATGTACACATGGTTGCACTACGTCAAACCATGATCGATAGAGTCATCGAAAATGGCATACTTCGACATGACATAAAGTGAGGGTCGATAGAGTCATGCGCCGAACAGGCACACAAGTTCTAGGCGTCTCGGGTTTCGTCCTATGTATCACTGCCGCGGATACATGGACCGATAGCATCGAGGCGGAACTGTAGAGAGTCATAAGTGTTTCCGAGTAGAGTACCTTTTCATGAATGGATTCTCACGAGGCATTTCTATAATCGCTTAACATATACTAGTCATGTATAATTAATGTGGGGAGGACTGTTGACTGAGCGAATCCGCCCTAAATCCATAACCAAACGAGGAATAGGAAATGAGGCGGCATTCACTCACTCTAGGTCTATCCATCTTAACTATACATGGCCGTAACGTATATGTTTAGCCATTATAGTTTTACCTAATGAATTTTAAATTTTATAACAGTGCTGCGACTTTCGCCTTATTGGAGAAGTATTTACATTTGGATTAGCCTTTTAATGTTTTCAGTTTAGTCATCCGAGATCAAGAGACGTACCAAAATCTTCCGGGTTCCTTGATGCTTCTCCCTAAGTAGTAGAGTTAGGCTCCTCCTGTGTCCTTGTTGTTTCCTTCAGTTGGGCAATCTATTTTGAAGTGTCCAATCTCACCACATAGATGGTAAACTGGATTGGTCGCCATATGGGTGATTGATGCTATACGCTCCACCGGGGTTCTGCATACGCGAGCAGTATGCCCCTTTATGTTGCACCTAGCACATATGAGTTCCCGACAGACATCATGATGATGGGAGCTGCACTTACTGCAGTGGGGGAGGTTTCCTAGGTATGGTCTTCTTGAAGTCAGGAGGGGAGGATTGATAGGGGTATCGACTGCCTCAGCTCGTTGCCCTTTGGAAGGTCCTTGAGCCGAGGTACTTCCCTCCTCGATATTGATCTTTCTCTTTAGTGGATTTGAGTGAGGTTCTTGGGTGGTTGGGTATGTAGGGGTTGGTTGTTCCTGTCCATTGCTAGGATCGGAAATCCTGATAAGGCCCTTGCTAACATTGGCGTTGTTAGCATTCAGGTGAGCCATGACAGCTACTACGGTTGCCGAGACTGCAACTTGGAACGTAGCTTCATCGAATAGGAGAGTAGGTTTCTTGCTTGCGGACTGGTTACGCTTCTTCGGTGGTATGGTTTTCTACACGGAAAGGAATACAAGATAATGAGAGACGATGGCTAGCCCTGGACATATCTGTCCTAACTGCATTAGGCATAAAAGTTTCCCGTGCCTTGGGTAATGGTTGTCTAAGTGTCGACCTACATCCCTATGATGTAGTCATGGTGTGCAAGGTAGGAGTATGAGTATCGGAAAAAGTCCATAAGATGCGGGTCATTCCTACTAAGTTACCTTTATACACGGAAAGGTTTCACTCACCGGCCTGGAGAGATTTGAGAACGGCTCGGAACGAAAATCGCGGAAGGAGAGGCTCATGAAGGCTTATGGCTAGATACTCTCAATAGAGGTGCGGGGATCCGCTCTAATCATGTAACTGGCAACGGGAAACGGCGATTTACCTAACACATAGCGTGAGTAGTGTAACCACCAACTCACTAAATTGTATTATTTTACGGGTTTATTAGTGTGACGAACACGAGGAAAAGACAATTCTTGGGTTCCATGTACTGGCTCCCTCTGTCTGCCTCGTATCTTTGGCTAGTATCGACATTGGTTTCCTTCGGGTAGTTACCTAGGGTTCTTCTCTTGTGAAGACATATTGAATTTCTACCCCGCCTCACTTCCGAATCCGACTCCGTGTGTCATCACTTCATGATGGATGACTGGGAATCTCGGAAGTTTAGGCAAATTTCTCACCGATGTCCCTAAAAAGATATAGGCACTTGATGAATTCAATAGTCTCGACCCAGTTCATTTATTTCTGAACAGGAAATCTTCTCAATGAACCTCCTCTGGGTCTGAATCAACTCTGCTGTCAAGCACTGAAGTGGATAGGGTTTTCTACGGGGTTCGTGCGAGAATGGAAATGTCTAAAGAATCCTAAGAGATTATTAACATTTCACTGGACGATCCATATCGAGTCCTGCTATGATTACACAGGGTATACAAATCATATATAGCTTAGATCCGATAGGCCTTCGAATATGTGATACTACTCTATATCCACATCCAAACAAGGAAAAGGAAGTAGGGCGAAACCACACATTCTTAGCCTATGAGATCCTTATTATATATAACCTTGGGAGTATACCCTCTGTAGTCGTAGGTATATCAATAAGGATCTTTTTAGTTCTTCACACAAGGTTAGTTATGGATCCTAAAATACCCCTATGGTATTTTAATTTCTTGTTTGATTCTTATCTTCTGATTATGATTCTGGGATTAGTGTGAATCTTTTAGTGTTCCAAAATACTCCTATAGTATTTTAACTTTATGTTTGGCTCTAGCATTCCTAGTTGGTAAGTTTGAGACCTGTTGCAACACCACTATCACTCCCAAGCACACGTTCATCGCATCTCGAATAAATGTAGTTGATCAGGTTACATTTATTCCAGCTTACGATTACATAATTGCCCAGGTTTGACTGTAGTGCTCAACATCCGAAGACTTTTATTATTGCTCTTCTTGTGATACTTTTGTTCGAGTGTTTAGGTTCTGGATGTTCTTACACTTTGGTAAAATATGGTTATATTTTAAAGTATAATTCTTGGTCAGAGTGTTTTATCCCTTTGTATTTATAAGCTGCATATCTTTTATGAATTGATATACTTAGCTCACTATAAACAATGCTCTGATACCAATCTGTCACATCCCAAAACCGGAACGGCGGAAACGTTCTGGGGTGGATGACGTCATGTCAAGTATCACAACACATGCATTATCGTAATCAAAGTACAACAAAACATTGCATTAATAGTAATAATTTTTACATGATTTACTTTACAATACATAAAGGTAATACAAGTAATAATATAAGTGCAGCTTGGCACAAAATAGTCTTCAACAGAAGCTCCTGGATTGTACCTGTCTAATGCTGACCTGAGAATACAAGTTATTTGAAAAGCGAGTATCAACATTTTTACAAATGCTGGTGAGTTCATAAGCATTTAGTGGCATTTTATTCAAATATCTTTACTAAAAGTGGTAGTTTCAGTGTATCTATTACATTAGTGTCTTTTCCAGAAAATCCTATATTTTCTTTAATATAAGCAGTCTTCTACCAAGACTGGACGGAGTTATGTGGTAAAAAGTAGTTTTCCCTAAAACACTTTCATTATCAAAATACGGGATTTACTTTTTAAGAAAGTCGGAGAATATCAGGGAAAATAACATATGCCTCAGCAGTGAGGACTGCTGACTAAGGCAAAAGAATCATAGACACCAGGAGGGTATTGAATGAACGACATGCCTGGCTCAGTCTAACAAAAAGAGAAACAGACCCCAGACGGTACCAAATGAAAGGTACAGATAGTAAGGTCTAAAACAATGAATACAGTGAATACAGACCCCAGACAGTATCAAATGAATGATACGTCTAGCAAGGTCTAAAATAGTGTGACTCCGAGAGTGGGTTTCCAGCATACAGTGTAAATTGCTGGTGAATTACCATTACCTTAATGCCATGAATTATAAGGTAACCTGGGATACTCGTAACCATACTAACCGACACTAGAGTACCTGACGCCCTACAAGCGTCTAGAGAATATGACATTTGTCACCCATTGGCTTGGTAGGACGTGGACTGTAGCTAGCAGTCAGGGTGCGGGGGTGTCAATCCCGTATAGATCTATACACACAATGTCCGCTCTCCATACAGGAGACTCTGGTTACCAACTAGACGACGGAGAAGGCCGTGTCTCGAAGATGCTTCCCAAATAGTGGGTAGAGGGTTTCCAATGTAAGTGCTAAACTGGTGATAGAGACTCTTAACTGAACTGTCTAATGTAAACCTGTATGTCTATGCTTGTGTACATAATATATAATTATTGATCAAACGACCTTCGAATGCGGGTTATCAATCACATGTGATTGATATGATAACTGGCATGTTTAACTTGTATTCCCCCCCCCCCTATAAAACATGTAAAAACATTTAAAAGGTTCATTCAGGGGTATAAACTCACCTGGTGTAAATAGATCCGACGAAGGTGCCGGTTGGGTGCTCGGTGTCAAGTAAGGACTTGGACACACTTAGAGACCTATTTAAGATATGATAACATATTTTCACATACAATTAGTATATTATATACTAATTAAACAAATATACGCATCCTAAAGAGCGGAAAACACTTTGGTTAAGTGTTTGGGGTGTCCCGGGTAACATTTAAGGGTGTGTATGGCTTAGGAATGGAGTTTACTCTTCAAGAGTAAACTCAACTTATGGTGTTTACGGCCCAGGAACAACTCCCCATGAGTTTACGGCCGTAAACTCATGGTGAGGGGTTCTAGGGTGTTTTAAGGGCTCTATCTTGTTCGTGGAATTTTGCTAGGTCCAACTCCAGAAGGTGTGAATGGGTTTAGGGCTTTTAAAGGGACCATAGGGGAGTTTACGGCCCATGAACCACCCCTATGGGAGTTCACGGCCGTGAACTCCTACACCTTGATTTTATTGAAGTTTTAAGCCCCTATTCCAACCCTAGTAATTTATAATGAGGTATGAGGCCATTCGGGGGGATTAAAACCATCATTTGGCTTGATTTGGAGGTGTTTACGGCCTTGGCATATGTCTGGGCCGTAAACTCCTTTTAATCCCTGAATTCCTTGTGTTTGAATGCTCTAAACCCGAAATAGCAAGCCCCCAATTTATGTATTAAGCCTAAGGGTGGTTTGGGAGTGTGTTTGGGGCATTTTTGCAAGGTTTAGAGGTGTTTACGGCCAAAGCATGTGCTGGGGCCATAAACTCTCTTTTATGCCCTAAAATCTTGTGTTTTGATGATTAAACACTCCTAGACAAATTCCTTAATTGATTCCTAGGCTCAATGGGACAAGTTCGGGTCATTTTGGCCACATTTAAGGGGTTTACGGCCTAAGGAGGATCTTAGGCCGTAAACTCCTCTTTCACAGATTCTAAGTCCGATTTTTGGGGTATAATCACAAGCCAAGATGTTTACAACAAGCTAGGGTAAGTGGATTTACGATTTAGAAGCGTTTGGTTGCGGATTCGAGTCGAAAACGAGCCTAGAGAGAGTATAGAGAGAGAGGGTGAAAAAGGTTCAAATGGGGCTTACTCCCCCTTATATATGGGTTGGAGTTGGAGCTCAGTGGGGATCTACCCGATACTGTCGTTAAACGGGGCTTTTGGTCGCACCCGATTTAGTTGTCGTGATAATAAAAACTAACTTTTTCCGATTAAATGAAAATGCTTAACACGTGTTTTTATTTACCTTACCACGGTGCTAACGACATGTAATATATAAGTAAATAAAACATTTATTTATTTGGTGACCTCTAATTAACGGAACTTTTATAAAATGGGATATTCCGTTAGCGGTAACGGGGAAATGTAACGGAACAAACTTGGGTTGTCACACAATAATACGAAGCCCCCGACATTTGATGGTACACAGGATGTGATCAGGGCTATGAGGTGGTTATCTGCCGTGGAGGGCTGTTTCTTCACGTACTCATGTCCTGCTGAGCAGAAGTGAAGGGCCCAAATTAATGGTTTGGTCTAGGCTTTGCATTGTAATAGTGGTTTGGTATAGATAGAGTATTTTAGTAGGTGTAATAGCCATTTACGGTTTGTAATGAGTTTACGGCCGTAAACACCTTACGGCCGTAAACACCTTACGGCCGTAAACACTTCTTGGTCGTAGTTCCCTATAAATTGAGGGTTAGTCAGACGTGTTTAGTTGTTGAGGCCTTATTGTTCACTGCCCTATATCGAGTTGTACCAGACGTTTACTTCAATAGAACGTGTGCAAGCTTGATTTTCTTTGCTTCTCTACTTTTATTCTTGTTTTTGTGATTGTGTTTGCTATTGATCATTGGTAAGATCCGTTCTCAGGACCTTACAATTGGTATCAGAGCAAAACCAGCATCAAAAGGCACTCTACAATCGATTTTAGAGAGAGTTTTTATTGGTTTGAGACTAAAGTTCGTGTTTTTCTGCAAGAAGGTTTTTGGTTTCATCGAAAAACTGCAAAAATCATAGCTTACGGCCCGAGCTTACGACCGTAATCACTATTTACGGCTGCAAACTCTTCAAAATTCTTAAACCGTGAACTGAATTCTTGAGTTGTGAACCAGGAATTTTCATAAATCGAAGACTGATTGTTCTTGGACCGTGAACCTCAGACCTTATTCTCTTTTCGACCGTAAACTCAGAGTTTACGGCCGCAAACTGATTTTGGGCAATAAATCGGATTTTCACTGTGTTTTGAGTGTGTTTGACTAGAAACTCAATTTAAATTTTAATTAATTTATTTTCTGTTTCACATTAATTAAACAATAAAAAACGGATTCTCAAAGTCAAACAAATATTCAAGAGCTGGATTCAGTCATAGGCATAACCACCCGAATTCCTAGACCTCTATCCGTTGAAGGCTTCCCAAAATGGAAGTACATAATTGAGCAGTACATAAACATGAAGGATTTTAAAATCTGGAGAAGCATAGTAAGAAATCCTGTCAGAATAACCACTACTGTTGCAGGCCAGGTGGTTGACAAGAAGATGGAACACTACACTGATGAAGACTTCGAGAAGGTTGAAGATCAAGAAAAGGCTTTGGCCATCTTGACCATGGCTCTATCTCCAGACATTGCTCAAGGTTTTAGGGAGTATACTTCTGCTAAGGCTTTGTGGGAAGCCCTTATTGAGGTCTATAAAGGGAATGAAGATATGAGATAGAGTCGACAATGTTTTAATATGTTCAATTACGTTCCTGGAGAAACTCTTGAGGCACAGCTGCAACGGTTCACATCTCTTAACACTGAAATGACTGTAGCTGGGATCTTCTACACAAGGTGTGAGATAAACAAGAAGCTACTGAATGCTCTCCCAAAGTCTTGGGACATGAATGTAGCTGTCATCAAGAAGACTAAGGATCTCAGTCGTCTCTCTCTTGCTGAAGTGATGGCTGTCATCAAGGCCTGTGATATTGATGATAAGCAGTGAGAGATGAACCATGCGAACTCATACTCAGCTGCAAACCTTGGAGTCTTTACTAACGTTGCTCTTTCATCTTTTTCTCTTTCTTCTGCAGGTCAATCTTTCACTACTCCGCAAGTTCAAATTCAGACTTTTCCCAATCCATCAGCTTCCTCTGCATCAGCCATGCCTTACTCACAGAACCAGTCGTTCGTGGCTACTTAAGCTATTTCATCCTCAAATGTGGCTTCTTCTTCAAGAGGAAAGGAGGGTGATGAAAATCCCGCACTTGCCTTAGGGCTTGTCAATTGCTACAACGCACTCGTAGCGGAGGAGCTTCCACCCCAACTGTCATTTGCTGATCTTGATCAGATTGACCCTGAAGACGTTGAAGAGATGGATATTACATGGCAAATCGCCGTGGCAGTTTTTAGGGCGAAACAATTTGCTAAAAAGACTGGAAAGAACAACTAGGGGATGAGTGATGACAAGAAAGTTGGGTTCAACAAGGGAAAGCTGCGGTGTTTCAACTGCCACGAGCCAGGGCATTTTGTTCGTGATTGCCTAAATCTAGACAAAAGATTAAATAACGATAGGACAATAGTTGCAGTTGGGAACAATCGAAGTGGTGCTCAGAAAAACAATGAGAAGACTACGGTTGCAAAATCGTTCGATTGGGAGGATCAGATACAGGCCCTGAACTTATCTGGACCTGAAAATGCCCACCTAGCACAGGTAAGTTGTAACGACCCGTTTCCGGTATGTTAATTAATTTGATTTGGGCTAAGTTTTCAAGAGGGACTCGGCGAGTTCTAGCCTGACTCGCCGAGTCGGGTCGCGCATCTTGTGCACGCGGGAGCCGGCGACTCGGCGAGTCCATATCCTGGACTCGGCGAGTCCGTCCGTCTGGGTGAAACCCTAACTCCCCGGGTTTGCTCACTATTTAAACCCCATTATAGCCTCCATCTCGTCACTTTCCCCCTGAGAGCACTGTGAGAAACCCTAAACCTTCCTCTTGTGAGCTTATAAGTGATCTTGTTCCATTTTGTGAAGGGGTGAAGAAGGAGAAGAAGAAGGAAGCAAGGAAACGAGTTCTAGTGCCAAGATCCAAGATCAAGTGTGAACTTATTGAGGTATTTTCGGAGTTCTCTTCTGGTTTCATGCTCAAACTTCCATTAGAGCTCTTTTAAGGGCTATTTGATGCTTGTTCCAAGCTTAATGCTTGCTTGATTGTGTTATTGAGCCGAAATACCTTTGGATCTGAGTGTTGGGGTGTTGAAGAGTCCAGATCCACTGTCTTTTTGGAGTTACATTGCTTATTAGCCATGGATCTACCCTTATTGTGCATATTTTAGTCTTATTTTCCTCATTCATGTGGTTGTGCACGTAAAGTTGGAAACTTTATGTGGTAAAACAGCTTAATGGACCTAGATCTATCATTTGCATGTGTTGGATTCAAGAGAAATCGAGTAAAGATATGTTGCATGGCGGCGACTCGGCGAGTCGGAGGAACGACTCGACGAGTCAGGTCGCGAGTCCCGAGTTCTTCAGTTTCTTCAGTGTCGAGTGTACGAGGTGAATTAGGGAGTGGACTCAGCGAGTTAAGAGTAGACTCAGTAATGGAGGGACTCGGCGAGTTTGTTCATACAACTCGGTGAGTCCAAGGCAATCTCCTTGAGGATTAAGAACAACTCGTCGAGTCTGTTCATCTGACTCGGCGAGTCGGATGAAGATCATCTGAGTTCTTGGATCCAGAGGGTACTCGTCGAGTCGATGCCACACTCGACGAGTAACAGCAGGTAAGAGTTGAACGGAGAGTCTAGGACTCGGCGAGTCGGGTATCCCGACTCGGCGAGTCAGCCCTGAGTAAGTCAACTTTGACCAGGGGTAAAAGAGTCATTTTACCCTGAGTGTAGTGCTAGTGATTGATTGAGTGTGTTATGGATTTGTAGCCGAGGAGATTCAGGAGCAGCAGCCGTTAGCTTTCCGAGCCGCACTCTCATCCGCTAGCTTACGAGGTGAGTTTCCTTCCCGTAGGGGCGGGTCTAAGGCCACAAATGCCGGCCCGTCCAGTTAATAGTAGTTTCCGGACTTCGGTCCGATGTAGTAGTTAGTATGTTTGATGCCTTCGTGGTTCAGACATGTTTTATGTGCTATGTGTATGTGTTTATGTTCCGGGCCACGGCCCGATGCAGTATGCAGTATAAATTGTTATGATATGCTATGCTATGTGCAGTCAGTCCCGGACCTCGGTCCGATGCAGGGGACACGGTCCCAGTTAGTTCCGGACTTCGGTCCGATGCAGTCAGTTCCGGACTTCGGTCCGATGCAGTTAGTTCCGGACTTCGGTCCGATGCAGTCAGTTCCGGACTTCGGTCCGATGCAGTTAGTTCCGGACTTCGGTCCGATGCAGGGGACAAGGTCCCAGTCAGTTCCGGACTTCGGTCCGATGCAGTTTTCCGGGTCCCGACCCGATGCAGTGGGCAAGGCCCAATATGTGTTTATATGTTCTTGTATGGTATGTGGTAAGTTGGGGGAGCTCACTAAGCTTCGTGCTTACAGTTTCAGTTTTGGTTTCAGGTACTTCCGCAAGCAAAGGGAAGAGCTCTGGATGACGGCATCGCACACACCACCGTTTCAGCTTTAGTTTGGATTTGATTTAGTTGTTGTTTTGGACATAGCATGTTACATTTTCCGCACAGTACTTTATTATCTTTTGGGACATATCACGCATGGTTTATCTATATGATACTCTGATTATAGTTTTGATGGTATTAAAAAAAAAAAAAAATGAAATTTTTGGGTCGTATTTTTGGGTCGTTGCATAAGTGATGATGCTCCGGCAGAGATTGTGGCAGCTGAAGATAAGGTGATGAAGCTGCAGTATGGATTGATGGTATCTTCCTCTCATGGACCTAATAAAACAGAGGTAAGTTTACCGTCATGCTCTCAAGCCTGTCTTGATTATGTTAAATCTCTGCATGGCAAAATTGAGGCATTAGATAGAGAAGTAGAGAACCTTAAAATTCTTCGTGAACATAATGATTCATTAACCAGGGAAGTAGAAGATCTTAGAGATGAAGGTTACCAAATTAGAAAAGGCCAAAAACCTCTTAAAGCATAGTTAGAATCTAAAATAAAGGACTTTAGGAGACTTCAGGAAGACTATAGTAATAAATGCGAAAATTACAATTATTTAAAGAAACAGAACGCTGAACTAGTGGCTGAAATTGAATCATTAAAAGGGAACTTTGAAACTGCTGATTTTGATTTCAAAAAATATGATGTATTGAGTGAGGTAGTTGTAAATATGATAGACCACTGCATGCAATTTAAACGAAATCAATCAAAGGGTCTAGGATATAATCATCTGCCTCCTCCTTTCAATCATTCATATCAGCCTAAACCCTTGAGCAAAGAAGAGATTGCCAATGAATCATTCATGGTTTATGGCAAACCATATGGTTTTGTTTCGGGAGGATTTATTAATGTTGAAGATACTAACATTTCTACTTCTCCTGCAGATCAATCCTTGAATGTAACAATTTGTAAAAATAGGAAAGATCGTACGATGCTATGTTTTGATTATTAAGCAATATGAGTATTTTATCAAGAATGGTTGAAGGAATTTAACCTCTTTTATTTAAATAAGTTATTGTGAAATATAAAACAAGTAACTATTGATAAATTTTGTTATGATGTATGACTACGAACCATCACCGGTTTGTGAAATTAGCATATAACATCATTTAAACACAACAAACTTAATTTTTGTATCAACAAGTCTCTAGTTGATAAGTAAGTTAGGTTCTATGTAAAACGTTTGCTTAATAGATGTGGAGGATATAAATTTGACAAATATACGAACCAAAGTGACAAAACGTGTTTAACGATATGGTTAACCGGTTAAATGTCACGAAATTATACATTGGTTAATAAATTTTATATTTAAATAAATAAAAATATAAAATGAATTATTATAAGTTATAATTAGAATGTATTTAAGTGTTTTTGAATAAAAAGAATAAAACATAAACATTACACTTTAAATACACAAAAACTACATTGTTATTTTATACTAAGTGTACATGTATGTATTTGTACATATGTATTATTATCTAGTGAACGACTAGTTATGGGTCATGATTTAAGTGATTTCATGTAAGGAATATGATTTCTAAATCAATTAAGATAAGAGAATTGGTGGAGATATGTGCCAACTTAACTAATAAGTGCTTAATCACTTAAGACATTTTACTAAGAATGCATATTAATCCCTCTTCTAGTTTTCGAGATTAAGACCTTCCCTCTCCTTAACTAGAAGTCCTAACTAACTAAATAACTAGTAGTTAGTTAGTTAACTAACTCTATATCTAAGCAACCACCCAAGCAAGTGGCTAGACAAGATCACATCACTTAAACTCACATCCCATCACAAGCTAGTCTTGGTTTTGTCCCCTTATCCTCTTCCACTCTTTCCTCCTTCATATCCATGGAATTTCCTATTCATTTTACCCTCATTTGACCAGCCAATACTCCAGGGAATTACTCTCAACCTTCATCTCATTTTCAAGCACAAGAACTTCCTTCCAAAGCCATCAAAACCATGAACTAAAGGGCTGCTGTCCCTTTTGTGTTTCAGCCACCATTTCACCCATCTACACCTTCCTTTTGCTTGATATTTTTACCACCAAATACCCCTGGAAGTTACTTGTTATGATACTCAAAATTGTTGATTCAATACAGTGTGTAAACTACCCTTTTTCTTACTCTTTTGCTGTGAAGTTTTCGTGACAGCAACATAGCCAAAACAATGGCTGTTTTGGAGCATCAAACCAACAACCAAAAGTTCTTCATCTTCAACCTTCCATTATTAAAGTATTCACATAAGGTGAGTTCATACCCCTACATTTTCATGTTTTCTTCAAGTTTTAAGGGGGGGGGGGGGGGGGGAATTACAAGTTAGAACACTAAACATAACTTAAATTTAAATGACAGCTTTCTACAGAAAAGTTGAGTACTGTTCACGGACTGTTTTGACCATCTTAAACTTATTATCTTTCAAAACTGTACAATATGCAAATATTTCAGGTTTATACCTTTCTAAGGACTACTCGCACGAGTTCATACGATTTTTGTACAATTTATGACGATTTTTATAAAAGTGCCTGTCATTTCAGAAGTGATTTCGGACCAGTCTGTGAAGATGTTAATTTTCACACTAGTTTGAGACCACTAAAAATCATAATAAAAATTAGGAACAAAGTAGACTCATTTTATAAAATTTCAGAGGTGACGAATTCAGTTTTTGACTTACGATGATTTTTCTATGAGTTTTCTAAAAACAGGGACAGTAAAGGGTAAAACCGTCAAAAGTGGTTTATAGATTTATTTACACCTTCTAACATTTTTGAGCAATGTTTATACATTGAGGAAGTTAAAACACAATCATTTAAATATGTTTAATTAACATTTTTACAAAAGTGATAAGTACAAAAAGGTCTTTAGTATCAAACTTAAGGATTATTTAATGCAAAGTTTCTAATAAAAACGTAAGAATATGAACAACAATTACGAAACATACCAAATCATCTTTTAAAATTGATACATATATATATAACCATATACATATATATGTTTTGTTTACAAACTTGTCTTCTACATCAAAAATATACATATATAGTTTACGAAACTCTACTCCATTTGTATCCTGTTGAGCAAAGGGTAAAGTATTGTCAAATGCATATCTAAAGATTTCACGTCGTTTTTCATTGCTATCCAAGTCTTAGGGGATGATCATTTAAACGAACATTTTCACACGTAAATCTGTTTTATACTAAGCTTTGTGAGACATCAACTTCACGTACGTTCGAGTACGAATTTCAAGTCCTGTATTATATACCAGAATCCCTTGGAGGGGGAGCATGGTGTTTGTGTATAAATCTATACGGGCTTGACAACCCCGCGCCCTGACTGTTAGCTACAGTCCACCATTTGCGGTGACAAACGTCAGAACATTCCAACGCCTGAAGAACGTTGTGTATAGGCATTTCTAGTCAATAGCATGGTTATAAAACTCACATGGAGTATTAAAAACACATTGATTTACGGGGTTTTTCAGACGTATTGGAAATTTTATACGTACATACATTTTCTAGAAACAAACATTGGTCTTGAAAGAAGGCTACATTTATGCTAGTAGAAAATATAGGATTTTCTAGGAACAAACAAACAAGAACAAAACATTTCATTTCATACAAACATTGTCATTTAATACTTATGAAACTCACCAGCTTAAATGTTGATCTACTCTTTCAAAACTACTTGTATGTCCTAGGGATTCAGTAATTACATGTAACAAACAGCTTTTGAAGAAGGGACGCTGCGGCGCCAATTTAAATTCATATTTTGGCATCATATTGTAATTGGTTTTGAACATGTACCTTTTAACAATGTAAACTTTCAATTATATATATGATGGTTGTATTGCTTTCTTTACTATGTATTCATTTGTTACTTTACCACATGAAGTCATCCGCCCCCGAACATTTCCGCCGTTCCGATTTAGGGGTGTGACGGATTGGTATCAGAGCATTGTTTATAGTGAGCTAAGTATATCAAACCACATAAGATATACAAACTATAAATACATAGGGACTAAAACTCTCCGACTTAACAATTTCAAAACAGGAACATTAGGGGTCCTTTGCTGTTAAGTCTATGTTTGCTAAGTGATACGTTAAGGTGGTATATACTAAAAGTTTTATAGACTTAGAATTTGTGATTTTCACTTTACTTCCTTTTCCTTGTTTGGATGTGGATATAAGGTAAGATCACTTATTCGACTGACTATTTAATCTTGACTGTATATGACCTGTATACACAAGGCAACCATAGAAGGACCAGGAATGGACCGAGATTTCACGAAAAATGTAAGTGCATACAAACATACTAGTAAGGAGTCATATTGGCAACAAAACAAAAAGTATTAAGATAAGTTAAACACTGCGAGTAAGCCTCGAGGTATGTAATCATGTCTGGGATGACTATAGCATGATCAACTATATTTATCCAAGAGGTGACCAACGTATGCCGAGGAATGGTCGTAGTGGATGACGAGTCTAAAAATTACCCACAAACCATACAAAGAAAACTTTAAAATAAAAATTTAAAATACTATAGGACTATTTTGCGTTACAATAGAACCACACACTTAGATTCTTCATATGCTTCTTACCCCTATTCTCGCATAGGCATATCAGCTAGACTTCATCTCCACATAGACCCCTACTATCCTGCCACCGAAGCCAATAGATGAATCAAGAAGGATCCAGAAGAAGATTTCGATGAGTACCAATAGATGAAATACGAGGAAGAAGATTTCCGAGAAGGGACCAGATGGAGAAAGAAGTTCGGGAGATACCATCAATAAATCTTACCGTATCAAGAGGAGTGTGAGAACCTCCACCTCTCATTTTAGGAAGCAACCCGCAATTAACTACCTAGCCACACATATAGACTGGAGAGGACAACCGATGATCCACAACCAACATAAACTCACTGCACCGTACTTCGGGCCATAACACCCATAGACCGGCAAGCAGATCAAGAGAACAATACGGATCACCTACACTCCTTAGAAAAGGAGATAGTCGTTATAGGACAAAGAACCCTTACAGCTACAACCTGGACAGTCATCACAGAACTGAGAACAGATGAGGCCACTCGCGAAATAGAATCATGCCGACACATGAAGGTAATCAGCATACTGGTGCAACACTAGTTCTATAAATAGACCTTACAACATTTCAAATTGCGGTAACAGCCACCGTGACAGCAGTCATGGCACACCTCGGCGCTAACAACACAAACAAAAGCGGGAACGCCGCCGAAAGTTCTAAATCATAATAACAACTAGGGACACCTCGAGTATGTTCCTGCAATGACGCCCCAAATCAAGGACCTACCAAAAGACAACAAACAGTGACATTCCATACCACCACCATCCCTACTATCTCAGTGCCGACAAGACCATATGTTGGAAACCTGCCAAAATGCACCAAGTGTAGCTTTCATCACAAAGGAAAGTGCAGGGAAATGCACTGCAAGAACTGTAATGAAAAGGGGCATACCACAAATTTCTGTAGGGTTCCGGCTCAACTGACCGCCCAGAACACAAAAGCTGGGATGAGTCGGACTTGCTGCAGATGTGGAGAAGTAGGGCATTTCATAAAGGAGTTCCCAGAGACTAAAAACAAAGATATCAGGAGCGTCGGAAGTGTTTTAGCAACAGAGCGTGGGAAATCAGTAATAGACCCTGCTGAGATTCCGGTACGTTCATTCCCGATAGCACATATGCATGGATACTATATAATAGCAACGCGGAGAGGAGTATTGTGAGTCGTAGATTTAATCAATTTCTCAACCAAAAACCTCAAAAACTTAAACGAAATATTTACAGTAGAATTGGAATAATCAAAAGCACTAGAGACGTGTACATAGGGTGCACTCTAACACTAAATCAACCAAGTCGTTCAAATCATCCTAAAACCAGTCACAATAAAAATTTACGACATTTTCATATTAACAACGTATTAGTTAGTTTCCTCACCATACCGATATCATATATTACGAAAAGGCCATTCGCCTAAACCCATCAAGTAATAGAACCCTCGTTGTCTATGACGACAAACCGGACACAAACCCCGACTCACCTTTTACAACAAGACTCAGAAGTACCTACACAGGAGGTACCACGCCGTCCTAGCCCGTGCTGTGGATAAGAAACAAGAAGAGAAAGACATCATGGATGTTGAAAAAGCCCGTAACCTTCTCGATATATCCCGAGAAGATCTCTTGGGAATACCATCCGTACAGCAACCTGAGTTCAAAAATCAACCTAAGTGCAGTAGTTGTGGAAAAGGGTTGTTGTAAATGCCATCTCACCCAAGTTAGTCACCCCACTCAAGTAGAGACTATGGAACCATACTAGTGAATCTATGATTACTAAGTGTATATATTGGAGCCCTATATAATTAAGATTCTACGGACTCAGGGTTGGTAATTCCGCTTTAAATCCTTTTCCTTGTTTGGATGTGGGCTTAGAATAGAATCACCGATTCGACTGTCTTTACAATCTTAATTATATATGACTTATAAACACAAAGAGATGATAGATGAATCAGATATGAGTCATACCATGAACTCCATGACAAGTTACCCAGGACAGTGGATGGACATGCTACCACTTGAGCGATCGTAGACAAATCAACCAAACCCACACACTTTCTACCGACCAAGGATACACAGAAAAATAGAAAAGCTGACAGGAGCATATCACAAGAAAATTGCAAGACTGCATAGTATACCACTATCTATCATTTTGGATAAGGGACAGGCGATTCGCCTCGTGTTTTCAATAGTTGTTAAAGAAGTCCTTTTTATCACCCTCAAACTTAAAGACAAAGAGGAAGAACCATTCATCGAATCCATATAGAACATCAACTATTACATTAACATCAAAGTCGCATCATTCGAAGCTCTCTGCAGAAGCAAGTGTAGATCACCTCTTTGATGGGATGAGGTAGGTGACACGTAAATAGCTAACGGGCAAGTTCCTAACAACACTCTCACCAGCCCCCAGATCATACGAGAAACTACAGAGAAGATTGTTCAAACCCGTGAACGATTGAAGGCATCCTAGGATCAGAAGAAGAGCTTGTCTGATGAGACTCTTGTTATTCTACTTGATGAAATTGAAATCAACGGGAGTCTAAACTTCATCGAAGAACCGGTGGAAATCATGGATCAGGGGGTCAAAAGGACGAAACAAAGTCGCATGCCCATAGTGAAGGCTCGTTGGAACGCCAAGCGAGGACCGAAATTCACTAGGGAATGCGAGGATTAAACAAAAAAAACACCCCCAATTGTTTAGTGATATCCCGTATACAAGTTGAATTTGGGGGCGAAATTCTTTTAACCGGGGGGGGGGGGGGGGTGGGGATAATGTAACAATTGGTAAAAATAGGAAAGATCGTACGATGCTATGTTTTGATTATTAAGCAATATGAGTATTTTATCAAGAATGGTTGAAGGAATTTAACCTCTTTTATTTAAATAAGTTATTGTGAAATATAAAGCAAGTAACTATTGATAAATTTTGTTATGATGTATGACTACGAACCATCACCGGTTTGTGAAGTTAGCATATAACATCATTTAAACGTAACAAACTTAATTTTTGTATCAACATGTCTCTAGTTGATAAGTAAGTTAGGTTCTATGTAAAACGTTTGCTTAATAGATGTGGAGGATCTAAATTTGACAAATATACGAACCAAAGTGACAAAACATGTTTAATGATATGGTTAACCGGTTAAATGTCACGAAATTATACATTGGTCAATAAATTTTATATTTAAATAAATAAAAATATAAAATGAATTATTATAAGGTATAATTAGAATGTATTTAAGTGATTTTGAATAAAAAGAATAAAACATAAACATTACACTTTAAATACACAAAAACTACATTGTTATTTTATACTAAGTATACATGTATGTATTTGTACATATGTATTATTATCTAGTGAATGACTAGTTATGGGTCATGAGTTAAGTGATTTCATGTAAGGAATATGATTTCTAAATCAATTAAGATAAGAGAATTGGTGGAGATATGTGCCAACTTAACTAATAAGTGCTTAATCACTTAAGACATTTTACTAAGAATGCATATTAATCCTTCTTCTAATTTTCGAGATTAAGACCTTCCCTCTCCTTAACTAGAACTCCTAACTAACTAAATAACTAGTAGTTAGTTAGTTAACTAACTCTATCTCTAAGCAACCACCCAAGCAAGTGGCTAGACAAGATCACATCACTGAAACTCACATCCCATCACAAGTTAGTCTAGGTTTTGTCCCCTTATCCTCTTCCACTCTTTCCTCCTTCATATCCACGAAATTTCCTCTTCATTTTACCCTCATTTGACCAGCCAATACTCCAGGGAATTACTCTCAACCTTCATCTCATTTTCAAGCACAAGAACTTCCTTCCAAAGCCATCAAAACCATGAACTAAAGGGCTGTTGTCCCTTTTGTATTTCAGCCACCATTTCACCCATCTACACCTTCCTTTTGCTTGATATTTTTACCACCAAATACCCCTAGAAGTTACTTGTTATGATACTCAAAATTGTTGGTTCAAAATAGTGAGTAAACTATCCTTTTTCTTACTCTTTTGCTGTGAAGTTTTCGTGACAGCAACATAGCCAAAACAATGGCTGTTTTGGAGCATCAAACCAACAACCAAAAGTTCTTCATCTTCAACCTTCCATTATTCAAGTATTCACATAAGGTGAGTTCATACCCCTACATTTTCATGTTTTCTTCAAGTTTTAAGGGGGGGGGGGGGGGGGAATACAAGTTAGAACACTAAACATAACTTAAATTTAAATGACAACTTTCTATAGAAAAGTTGAGTCCTGTTCACGGACTGTTTTGACCATATTAAACTTAATATCTTTCAAAACTGCACAATATGCAAATAGTTCAAGTTTATAACTTTCTAAGGACTACTCGCACGTGTTCATACGATTTTTCTACAATTTATGGCGATTTTTATAAAAGTGCCTGTCATTTCAGAAGTGATTTCGGACCAGTCTGTGAAGATGTTAATTTTCACACTAGTTTGAGACCACTAAAAATCATAATAAAAATTAGGAACAAAGTAGACTCATTTTATAAACTTTTAGAGGTGACAGATTCAGTTTTTGACTTACGATGATGTTTCTATGAGTTTTCTAAAAACAGGGACAGTAAAGGGTAAAACTGTCAAAAGTGGTTTATAGATTTATTAACACCTTCTAACATTTTTGAGCAATGTTCATACATTGAGGAAGTTAAAACACAAGCATTTAAATATGTTTAATTACCATTTTTACAAAAGTGATAAGTACAAAAAGGTCTTTAGTATCAAACTTAAGGATTATTTCATGCAAAGTTTCTAATAAAAACGTAAGAATATGAACAACAATTACGAAACATACCAAATCATCTTTTAAAATTGATACATATATATGTTTTGTTTACAAACTTGTCTTCTACATCAAAAATATACATATATAGTTTACGAAACTCTACTCCATTTGTATCCTGTTGAGCAAAGGGTAAAATATTGTCAAATGCATATCTAAAGATTTCACGTCGTTTTTCATTGCTATCCAAGTCTTAGGGGATGATCATTTAAACGAACATTTTCACACGTAAATCTGTTTTATACTAAGTTTTGTGAGACATCAACTTCACGTACGTTCGAGTACGAATTTCAAGTCCTGTATTATATACCAGAATCCCTTGGAGGGGGAGTATGGTGTTTGTGTATAGATCTATACGGGGTTGACAACCCCGCGCCCTGACTGTTAGCTACAGTCCACCATTTGCGGTGACAAACGTCAGAACATTCCAACGCCTGAAGAACGTTGTGTATAGACATTTCTAGTCAATAGCATGGTTATAAAAATCGCATGGAGTATTAAAAACACATTGATTTACGAGGTTTTTTAGACATATTGGAAATTTTATACGTACATACATTTTCTAGAAACAAACATTGGTCTTGAAAGAAGGCTACATTTATGCTAGTAGAAAATATAGGATTTTCTAGGAACAAACAAACAAGAACAAAACATTTCATTTCATACAAACATTGTCATTTAATACTTATGAAACTCACCAGCTTAAATGCTGATCTACTCTTTCAAAACTACTTGTATGTCCCAGGGATTCAGTAATTACAGGTAACAAACAGCTTTTGAAGAAGGGACGCTGCGGCCCCAATTTAAATTCATATTTTGGCATCATATTGTAATTGGTTTTGAACATGTACCTTTTAACAATGTAAACTTTCAATTATATATATGATGGTTGTATTGCTTTCTTTACTATGTATTCATTTGTTACGTTACCACATGAAGTCATCCGCCCCTAAACGTTTCCGCCGTTCCGGTTTGGGGGTGTGATATTGAATAAGTCAAAGCACGAAGTTGAAGGATTTGTTTCTGAAAATAAAACTGAGTCCAAACCTGAAGTTTTAGTTTTTAATAAAGACAATGATTTTTCTGATGTTTTAAGTGACAATGGTTTTTGTGATGTTTCTGTTTCTTCTGATACTGTTTTGAATGGTTTTCAAGTGTCTGATACTGTTTTGAATAATGTGGTTGGCAATTTTGATGTTTGTAATGAAAATGTTGAAGCACCACCAGTCTCACAATCCTCTCCATCTAATATACCCTCACTTGCCTCACAACCTAATAATGAATCTTGCTCTTGTTAGAGAAGCAAGGGTGTTAGTATGGAAAGCAAATCTGATCAATGTAGTACAAGTTATAACAATAACAAACATATTTGTTTTAATTGTGGTACTGGTGGTCATATAGCTAGAAATTTTCAAAATCATATGTTTGTACATTTCGAACTTCCAAGAAGTGAGAACGAATTAAGAGGAAGGTCTTTAAATAGAAAGTCCTCTAGAAATCGTTTGTGAAATGATGATTAGAAAAATGATCGGAGTAGAAAACGGGCTGTTTTTCAAAAACATAAAAGGGGTTTTCATCACAAAGTCCCAGGCAGTTTGCCAAAACCGAGCACGGCCAAGCCAAGGTCGGATTTGTCAAGAAGCAGCAGTGGGTCTTCAACCAACTCTGGTAGAAAGCTCATAGGCTTCAAGCAAACTGATAAACATTGAATTTCAAAATCAACCAGGACTGTTAAAAAACCCAATTATCACTGGCTGCCCAAACTCTTCCAATTCATCATATGTGTCCTCTGAGAAATCCAAAAATTATCAATCTAAAAAGACATCGGGACCACCCAGGAAAGTAATGACCTGGGTTCCCAAATCTAATTAAACCCGCACATTTTGCTGGGACAGTTGCGGGGGAACGTCGTCAGACCTTGGTTCGTCGACAGCGGCTGTTCCCGGCATATGACAGGAGATGTCGCCCAACTGCACAACATTCAATCATTTAATGGGGGATATATCTCCTTTGCGGGTGGAGAAGGTGGCAAAATCAATCAAATAGGAACTGTCTCAAATGGGGTTTTAAGTTCCAAGAATGTTAATTTTTCTCCCGAACTGAAGCATAGTTTGTTAAGTGTTTCTCAGATCTGTGATAAGGGCTATTCTATGCATTTCACTGATAAGGAATGCATGGTTCTCAAGCCAGGCTTTGTCATCCCAGAAGAGTGGATTCTTGTAAAATATAAAAGGGATGGGAATGCCTATATCATTGATATGAATAGCAATCTTCCAGAACAAGTTACGTGTCTTTTCTCCGAAATCTCCGAACAAACTTCAATGTTGTGGCACAGAAGACTAGGTCATGCTAATGCCAAGAATTTGAATCGTCTTGTGAAAAATGAGATGGTCCGTGGATTTCCTGTCAAAGACTTCATCACGTTTGAAAAGTGTGTGTCATGTGCACAAGGAAAGCATCATAGAAAACAACACCTGCCAAAACAGGTCAACTCAATTAGCCAGGTGCTTCAATTGCTACATATGGATTTGTTTGGTCCAGTAAACGTTCTCAGCATCAACAGAAGCTCTTATTGTCTGGTTGTGATTGATGATTTCTCTCGGTTTACGTGGGTTTTCTTTCTATCCAACAAAGCTGGAGTTGCTGATTTGATCAAGAAATTCATTGTATTAGTTGAGAACCAAACTAACAATCGGTTGAAGGCGCTTCGTACCGACAAAAAAACAAAGTTCAAGAATTCTGTACTCGATCACTTTTGTGCAAAAAAGGGTATCCTGCGTCAATTCAGTTCTGCTCACACACTCCAACAAAATGGTGTTGCTAAAAGAAGAAACAGAACGTTAAAAAACGCCGCAAGAACGATGCTGCGTGATTCAAAACTACGAGTTTTCTTTTTGGCCGAGGCGATAAACACTGCCTGTTACGTTCAGAATCGATTGTTGATCAACAAAGCTCAGATGAAGACCCCGTATGAAATTCTCTATGGTCACAAGCCATCAGTTAGTCATTTCCGTGTATTTGGCTGTCCTTGCACCCTTCTTCACTTAGATGCCAACCCGAAGTTTAATGCCAAGGCCAATGACTGTTACTTCGTAGGGTATGCTGCTCGCACTGTCTATAGAGTCTACAATAAGAAGACAAAGCAGATTGTGGAATCTTATGATGTACGTTGGTTGGAAGAAAATGAGACAGACACTAGAGTGGGTCCGGATTGGTTGTTTGATTACACATCGCTGTTCAAATCCATAAATGTGTCTTCAAGTTGCTTATCTAGACCTGTTTCTAGTTGGAAGAGTATCCCTGAAGATGAGGACGAAGAAGTTGTGTACAAACCTTTATCTGCATCCTCTTCATCATCCAAGGGAAAGTCCAAGGTTATGCCTGAGGGAGAGTTATCTACTGCACATGAGGGGGGGGGGGGGGGGTCCTCTGCTGCACCTGAGGGGGAGTCCTCTGTTATAAATGAGGGGGAGTCCTCTGCTACACCTGAGGGGGATTCCTCTACTATACATGAGGGGGAGTCGTCTATGCAACATGATAGTCCTAAATCTTCAGCCCAAAATGATACTCCAGATGCTGAAACTACGCCACTTATTTCTATAGAGAAAGAGTTCTCTCCTAATGATGCTTCCGCTGCCTTTTCAAATTTTATGGAACTACTCTTTCCTGAACTTATCTCAAATGAGTTTGTAGCAGAGCCATCTGGAGCGGATCAATCAGCAAATGAAGGAGATATCAACATTCACACACTTCCTGTCTCTCTCAATGACATCAGCAAAGAGATACCTTCAAGGATTCAACGCGATCATCCGATCGACAACATCATTGGTCAGCTGGGTGACGGTGTTAAAACCAGAAGTCAAAGTGGAGACTTCAATGCTTGTCTTTACTCTTGCTTTATTTCTCAAATAGAGCCCAAAAATGTTGAAATGGCTCTAAATGAGCCCAGCTGGGTAGATGCAATGCATGAAGAATTGCATCAATTTGAAAAACTTGATGTTTGGAAGTTAGTTGAGTTACCAAAGGGCAAGAAGTCTCTTGACACACGATGGGTTTATTGCAATAAGCAGGACGATTCATGGGTTATTATGCAAAATAAAGCTTAATTGGTGGTTCGCGGGTTTCGACAAGTCGAGGGTCTTGATTACACTGAACTTTATGCTCCAGTAGCTTTCCTGGAGGCTATTCGTATCTTCCTAACATATGCTTCTTACATGAACTTTACCGTTTATCAAATGGATGTCAAGTCCGCTTTCTTGTATGGCAAGGTGAAGGAAGAAATCTACGTTGATCAACCTCCTGGGTTCGTTGACTCAAAATTTCCTAATCATGTCTACAAGTTGGACAAGGCATTGTATGGGTTACATCAAGCTCCTAGAGCGTGGTATGCAACTCTAACAAAGCACTTGCTCGAGCATGGTTACTCTCGTGGCACTATCGATCAGACCTAGTTTATCAAGCATGTCGACAATGATCAGATACTTGTGCAAATCTATGTTGACAACATTATCTTTGGGTCGACTAGTCCGCAACTCTGCAAAGAATTCGAAGGTGTAATGAAGAAGCAGTTCGAAATTAGTTCGTGGGGAGAAATGACCATGTTTTTGGGGCTTCAGGTTAAACAAAATTAAACCGGAATCCTGCTACATCAAGCCAAGTATGTGGAGGATATTCTTGAGAAGTTTGGGTTTCACGACTCTAAATCAGCTTCAACACCAATGGCAGAAAGACCTCTTCTGACTCCAGATCTTGACGGTGAATCCGTAGATCAGACTCACTATCGATCAATGATCGGATCACTGATGTATCTTACTACAAGCAGACCTGACATCATGTTTGCAGTTTGTCAATGCGCACGTTATCAGGCTAATCCTAAACTTTCACATCTTATTGCTATCAAAAGAATTTTTCAGTATATCAAAGGCAGCCCAAAACTGGGTCTTTGGTATCCGAAGAATTCTGAATTTAATCTATATGGTTTTGCTGACAGTAATTATGGAGGCTGTGAGCTTGACAGGAAATCAACCTCAGGAGGGTATCAATACCTAGGTAACAGGCTAGTTTCGTGGCAATGCAAGAAGCAACACACTGTCTCAACTTCCACAGTGGATGCAGAATATGTTGCTGCATCGGCCTGCTGCTCTCAAGTTATCTGGATCCAACATCAGCTGTTGGACTACAATTTGAATTATTTAGAAACCCCTATTTACTATGATAATGAAGCCGAAATTCAAATTGCCAAAAATCCAGTCCAACATTCTAAAACCAAACACAATGATATTAAAATTCATTTCATTAGAGACTGTTATGAACGTTTGCTAATCCGGCTGGAACAGGTTCCCACTGCTAATAATGTGGTGGATCCATTCACTAAGCCTTTTAACAAAGCTCGTTTTGATGTGCTTGTGGGATTTTTGAAAATGATTCGCTTTGAGGATTAATTTTTTTTTCTTTTCTTAATTTTTTTAAAATTTGTTTTTGCTTCTGTAGGTAGGCTTAGTTAAATTTGCGCATTTTATTTTCTTTTATTTTTTATTCTCACCCATGCACAAATTTAGGGGGAGAAATAATCAAAAAAATCCAAAAACAATAAAAATTTCAAAAATCCAAAAACAATAAAAAACTAGAAAATTAAAAATATTGCTGATAGTTTTGTTTGTAGGTGTTGTGACGGGAAATGAAATCAGCAAGTGATAACCGGTAATCTGAATCTGCGTAACGTACCTAAGTTGAATTGTCAATGCTCTGTGTTCGATGCGCTGGTAGGCACGAAAGATTTTAAATGGACTTGACTAGGGAAAGTTGAACCTAATGAATTTAAGGACATGACAAATCTTGACCTAGTTAGATCCGTTTAACCTGACATCATGACGCTCGGATAGATTGAGCAGGGAGATATACATGGGAATTTATCGGTCACATTAAATAACCCGTATCTAGAACTGTGGATTCACTTTTCCTTGATGTGCGGAATTTGTCCTTAATTTCGATTGGATGGGGTGACTGGGGAATTTCGATAAGCTAGGTCTCTAGAAGGTTATTTTCTTTCTTTCTGTCTGTTAGACATATGTTGCCTCCTCTGCGTGATCGAGAGATCCGACCTGGACTGTAACATATGCAACTCTATCTCTCTACATCTTTTATCTATGCAATTCTTTCTATCTGTTAGCCATATATTGTCTCCTTTGCGTGACTGAAAATCTGACCTGGTACACAGTATATGCGCCATTCTCTTCTCAATCCCTCTGAAACTTCATTAGTCAAATGCTTCATCCTTTGCGTGATTGGAAGAGATCCGAACTGGATGTACAACATATGCATTCTAAATCTATCTTCTCTCTTAATAATTGTCTGCTCACCCGGTGTAAGGAGTATTCTAGAAGTCCTTGATGGCCTGGGGCATTCCAGGAAGCGGGAAACACGTTCTAGTGCAATTAAAATTGAACACATACAGATTGTCTGTAGATCACATTGCTCCAATTTAGGTGGACAACAATATCCCTGGTCGTAGTCAGTTAAATGGTCATAAGATAATTTTATTTAAGAATTAGGGCCAAACATGATAATGAAGAATTATAATCATTTGTATATATACATATATATATATATATATATATATATATATATATATATATATATTATATATATATATATATATATATATATATATATATATATGTATTATGTCATTGGTAAATTGTCCAAAAAATTGTCATAAATTTTTCGTGTTTAAGTGGACCACAATACTGGCGATCGGTCAGATGAAAATGTGAAGATAAGGGTACCGACAAGTGGAATAAGGCTGTGCAACAACTTTGATCCCAGCGTCACAAATTCATTCATAGTAGTTAAATTTAAGATTATATTTTAGTTGGAGTTAAATTATTTTAATTTTAATTTTATTTATTTTATTTGATTTTTATCTTTATTTTTCGTTTTTATTTTTTATTTTTATAACTGTTAAAAAATTATAAGTTTTTTATTTTATTTTTATTCTATTTTGCATAGTTAATTTAATTTAATTTTATTTTAAAATTTTATTTTTATTTTTATTTTTAATTTTAATTCTACCTTTAGTAGAAATCCTCAAAAAAATTTATTTTAAATTTTAAAATTTTGACTGTTTTGGACCCTGATTTATACTGTGTGGTTATCAGGTGAATGTTAGATGGGTATAAGTAGGAGTTTATCGCCGGAATCTCCATCATACTCTTGATTCCGGCCGCAAACACCCCTCTCACTCTTTCTCACTTCAAAAATTTTTCCGTCACAACTTGCAAATCTAATCTGATAGTCTCGAAGGTTAATGGCGATCCTCAAATTTGGCGATATGCACAATCTTGCTATTGTCTTGGCGGATCCTCCAGCTGTTCACCTCGGACCTTCGGTCGATGATTCACAGACTTCGGGAGTGCTGTTTGGCATCTGCTATCATAGTAAATCCTGTTGTTTACCCGAAATCAGAAAGGTCAAGAAAGGAAAGGAAAACCATAAGTTAAAGAGGGGTCGACTCGTCAAGTCCAAGGAGGAACTCGGCGAGTCGAGCGGGATCCGGGTGTAAAGTAAGTGACCAACTCGACGAGTCGGCAAGTGAACTTGACGAGTCTGGTCTGGGTAGGGAAACCCTAATTCCGGGACTTGGTACCTATTTAAGCATCTTATTCTCTTCCCTAGGGCTCATTTGCGGCCCCTATAGTCCAGAACCCCAAACCCTAGCCACCATAATCGTTTTGGAGCAAGATCTACCCTTGGTGAAGTAATTTGGAGCTTGGAAGAGAAGAGATCATAGTGGTGCAAGAGGAGGCCTTCGATCCAGAGTTGGTGGAACTTTTTAGAGCATTTGGAGGTAATGAATCATTATCCTTGGCTTTCTCCTTTCTAGATCCATCTTTCATGGAGTTTTAGGGTTTCTTTGAGAGTATGTGATGAGAAATTGGTGCACAAGTTAGATCTGGAGTTGAAACTCTAGATGTGAGCTCTATTTGGACCAAAGATGCAGGAAAGCCATGGTAGTTGCTATGCAAAAGCCTTTCCCCATGAGTTGAGTTCCTCTCTAGCTTGGTTTTTAGTATTATGAGGCGAGAAGCACGTTAAAGTTAGCAACTTTATGTTGCTAATGGACTCTAGGAACCCAGATCTATTGTTTGGAGCAAAGGAGAAGCTCTATGACTCGAAATTATGGAAATGCACGTATGGACTCGGCGAGTCTGGGAGATGACCCGGCGAGTCGGGCTAGATATCAGACTTAAATCGAGTAGCAACTCGGCGAGTCACATGGGTGGACTTGGCGAGTTGGATGAAGATAGGCAGGAACTCGACGAGTGGGAAGAACAACTTGGCGAGTTTGTTGAAGATTGCCTTACCTGTCAAAAACAAGAATAACATGAATATGAATTATGATGATCCTTTAGAACAGAAATTTCATTAAATTAGTAGCAAAATGATTAAAGGAAATAAGAATACCTCTTCTAATTCAGAGACATTTTAACATAGTCAGTACACACATGGGTTTAGGGTTTATGGTTTGATGTTGGAATTTGGAAACTAACCAAGCAGCAAGCTCAGTTGCCAAACACTTCCTTGCTCTTCAGGCCTTTTTTGGGGTTGCAGATGATCTGGATGCATTTTTATTGCATTCAGAACTGTTCCCAAACACCCTGAGTTTACTTTCATCACCATCATCCAGTTTAGATACATACTCAGACATCTGATCCCACTCCCCCATGTTCCAAGCAGCATTAGCAGCCTGAGCCAAGGACAAAATGGTAAATATTATCGCAAAATAAATCAAAGACGCTTGAGAGTTGAGAGTTGAGAGAGATATAAATAATGAGCAGACCATTGGTGTCATTTCTAATCGAGCAGCTGGCTCAGCAAGTAAAGCTCGCTGCACAAAAAGAAAAAATGATGCAACTATAAACTCACATCAATTGCAAAACAATGTGATACTTTTGTGCTTAATTGAGAAGAAGATGCAAGCAAAAAATAAGAAGTTTGACTTGCGAATGCAGGAAAATATCAAAAGTTTGAGAAGTAGATGCAAGAAAAATGGGAGGCATAAAGGAGAAAGCGATAATACCATGTGAAATTGCAGCAGAGATGCAGATGCACGAAAAAAAATCAGAATCCTTTTTGCTTGATTGAGAAGATGAGGTTGAGGGATTAATGAGGAATTTGTGTTTCCCCTTATTTGCTGAACAGATGAAGAAATAACACCAAGGCTAGAAGCGCAACTGGACTAGGGTTTGTAAATGTGAGGATTCGTTGTAGATGGAGTAGGGTAGAGGTGAAGAGGGGTTCAGTTACCAATTTTATGTTGAGATTATTGTGTCTAATCGTCACCATAAAGATACGATCGAAAGAGAATGGTCCTCGATTTCTTGAAGGAAGCGAGGGTGTTACAGAGAGGGGGAAGAATGAAGGTCGATCCGTCGGGTGGAGATCTTAT